>NC_065598.1:900000-1017500 GCF_024542745.1 Macaca thibetana thibetana
GTAATCCCAGCACTTTGGGAGGCCGAGACGGGCGGATCACAAGGTCAGGAGATCGAGACCATCCTGGCTAACATGGTGAAACCCCGTCTCTACTAAAAATACAAAAAAATTACCCAGGCGAGGTGGCGGGTGCCTGTAGTCCCAGCTACTCGGGAGGCTGAGGCAGGAGAATGGCGGGAACCCGGGAGGCGGAGCTTGCAGTGAGCTGAGATCCGGCCACTGCACTCCAGCCTGGGCGACAGAGTGAGACTCCGTCTCAAAAAAAAAAAAAAAAAAAAAAAAAAAAAACAAAACTGGAGGCTTAAAACAATAAGAATTTATCTTCTCCCAGTTCTGGAGAGAGAAATCTGAGATCAAGAAGTGACCAGCACCATTGTTGCCTTCGGAGGCTCTAGGGGAGGATCCTTCCTGCCTCTCCCAGCTCCTGGGGACTCCAGGCATCCCTGGGCTTGTGGCCCCATCACTCCAGTCTCTGCCTCCGTCTCCACGTGGTCTTCTCTGTGTTTGTCTCCTCTTCTGTCTCTTGGAAGGACGCCTGTCATTGTATTTAGGGTCCACCCTAAGATGACCTCATCTTGAAAATCATTTACTAAGTATATCTGCAAATGCTCTTTTTAAAATCAAGTCCCCTTCACAGGTTCTAGAGAGATTAGGATCTGGACGTGTATTTTGGGAGAAAATAATTGATCTCATTACACCTTCTAATCATCATATTTTACCCACAGAATTGGGTGATAAATTAGAAGTGTCTTAGAGTGTCTACAGCAGCAAAAAACTGTCTGTATATAAGATGGACCACAATCCCTGCAATGCCCCAGAGCAGAAATTAATCTGACAAATGCACCTGCAACTTGATTCAAATATTCATAGAATTCATAAGTTCCTGATTAGGTAAAACCTCTGTTCAAGCCGGTATGTCAAGATCTTTATTTTTAATAAATCTCCAAACCCATATCAGAGGTCATAAATTTCCTTTTCCAAATAATACACTTCGGCATCTCCGTATATAAATAACCTTCGTTATTTAGGAGCCTGAAAACAGCAGCAGGGATGAAATGATTCAGAGTGAAACACCAAAAGAGAAGAAAATGAAAAATGCGGGTTTCAAAGTTTAGAAACTAAAAAAAAAAAAAGAAATGAATTGATATATTCCAACCACAAAAGAAACCAAGAAGGAAGACACGTCTGACAATGAGTGTCCACCATCTCTTGAAGTGAACGTCAGAATAACAGAAATCATGCAGCTGCGTGTGAAGCTAACGAGAGGATTGGGTGAGAAGATGACCAACCTCCACCCCCCACTGGCTCCCTGACACAGGATGGGAGGGCAGCCTCTTTGACTATCTAACCCTTCCCTGGATGATACGTGAAATGGGAATTGGCTGAGACTCGTTGTCATATGTAGAAAACTGAAACTGGATCTCTTCCTTACACTTTATACAAAAATTAACTCAAGATGGATTAAAGACTTAAACCTGAGACCTAAAACCATAAAAACCCTAGAAGAAAACCTAGGCAATACCATTCAGGACATAGGCATGGGCAAAGGCTTCATGTCTAAAACACCAAAAGCAATGGCAACAAAAGCCAAAATTGACAAACGGGATCTCATTAAACTAAAGAGATTCTGCACAACGAAAGAAACTACCATGAGAGTGAAGAGGCAACCTACAGAATGGGAGAAAAATTTTGTAATCTATCCATCTGACAAAGGGCTATTATTCCAGAATCTACAAAGAACTTAAACAGATTAACAAGAAAAAAACACTCAACCCCATCAAAAAGTGGGCAAAGGATATGAACAGATACTTCTCAAAAGAAGACAATTATGCAGCCAACAAATATATGAAAAAAAGCTCCTCCTCACTGGTCACTAGAGAAATGCAAAGCGAAACCACAACGAGATACCATCTCACGTCAGTTAGAATGGTGATCATTAAAAAGTCAGGAAACGACAGATGCTGGAGAGGATGTGGAGAAATAGGAACACTTTTACACTGTTGGTGGGAGTGTGAATTAGTTCAACCATTGTGGAAGACAGTGTGGCGATTCCTCAAGGATCTAGAACCAGGAATACCATTAGACCCAGCAATCTCATTACTGGGTATATACCCAAAGGATTATAAATCGTTCTACTATAAAGACACATGCACATGTATGTTTACTGTGGCACTGTTCACAATAGCAAAGACTTGGAACCAACCCAAATGTCCATCAATGACAGACTGGATAAAGAAAATGTGGCACATAGACACCATGGAATACTACGCAGCCATAAAAAAGAATGAGTTCATGTCCTTTGCAGGAACATGGATGAAGCTGGAAACCATCATTCTCAACAAACTATCACAAAGACAGAAAACCAAACACCTCATGTTCTCACTCATAAGTGGGAGTTGAACAATGAGAACACATGGACACGGGAGGGGAACATCACACACTGGGGTCTGTCAGGGAGTCAGGGGGCTAGGGGAGGGAGAGCATTAGGAGAAATACTAAAAGTAGATGATGGGTTGATGGGTGGAGCAAACCACCATGGCACATGTATACATACGTAAAAAACCTTCACGTTCTGCACATGTATCCCAGAACTTAAAGTATAATGAAAGAGAGAGACAGAGAAAGAAAGAAGAAAGCTAGCTCCAATTGAAAAAAAAAAAAAAAGATAGACCGATTATTTTTTTTTCCACCTCCTAAACTTTGAAACCTGAACCTTTCACGTTCGCCTCTTTTGGTGTCTCTGTTTGAATTATTCCGTCTGTGCTGCTATTTTCCCTCTCCTGAATCAGGAAGGTTATTTCCATGTTGAAACGCTGAAGCGTATTATTTGGAAGCCCCTAGGTTTGTGGGTTTTCCAGAAGAATTAGCAAAAGTCAGCATGTAGTCACATTCGCAGCTATGATTTATTGTAGCCGAAGCACACGAAGCAAAATGAACAAAGGGAAAACGCACACTGAGAAAGGTTTGGGGAAAATCGAGGGACAAGCTTCACTCTCTCTAAGTCGGATCACACACAAAATACCCAGTTCTCCCAGCAACCAGTCCTGATCACACATGTCAAACGCTGTCTACCACGGAAGCTCATCGGAGACTCAGCTTAATTAGGGGCTGTCTATTAGGGGCAGGTGCCATAGGCAACCACCACCGCCAAGTACCTCCCCAAATTCCATGGTCCCACCCAGAAGGAAAGCAGGTGTTCGACACAAATCACATTGTTTGTGAAAAGAGTTTCCACATGGTGAGGCACGCGTATCATTCAGGATAAGCTTCCACACACAAGTTCCCAGACGCCAGCCGGGAGCCAAAGTACCACACTACCCTATCTAAAGAGAGGAGGATTTTTGCTGTTGCTTTTTGTTTGTTTGTTTGTTTGAGATGGAGTCTCGCTCTGTCCCCCAGGCTGCAGTGCAGTGGCACGATCTCAGCTCACTGCCATCTCCGCCTCCTGGGTTCAAATAATTCTCCTGCCTCAGCCTCCCGAGTAGCTGGGATTTCAGGCGCAGGCCAGCACGCCCTGCTAATTTTTGCATTTTCCCATGGCTCCCATTTTGCCATGGGAGCCGCCAAGACAGAGCTTGTGGGGTTTCATTATGCTGGCCAGGCTGGTCTTAATCTCTTGACCTCGTGATCGGCCTGCCTCGGCCTCCCAGAGTGCTGGGATGACAGGCATGAGCCACCAAGCCTGGTCTAAAGAGACCAGTTTTCTATATTCTTTATTTTTTGAGATGAGACGGATCAAACAGATTCTTTGTAGCAATAAGATACCAAATCCTCACAGGACAGATAGCCCTAAAGGAATCAGCATATTTTTCTGCAAAATACATTGTCTCTCACATATCTTGGAACCTGTCTGCAAAGCCGTCTCTTGTGGGGGGAATTTGCATTCTGTAAAGAATCCCTACACAAAAAGTAACGCGGGGGCAGGTGCCTGTCATCCCAGCTACTGGGGAGGCTGAGGCAGGAGAATGGCTTCAACCCAGGAGGCGGAGGTTGCAGCGAGCCGAGATCGAGCCACTGCACTCCAGCCTGGGTGAGAGTAAGACTCTGTCTCAAAAAAAAAAAAAAAAAGAAAGAAAGAAAACAAAGAATCCCTGTATTAGTCTGTTCTTATGCTGCTGATAAATACAAGCCTGAGACTTGGTGATTTATAAAATTATCATATTTTTTATAAATTTATATAATAATATAAAATATAATAATATATAATTATATAATTATATATAATATATTTATATAATTATATATAATATATATATAATTTATATATATATATTTATATATATAATTTATATAAATATATAATTTATGTTAAATAATATATAATTATATAAAACATAATATTTTATATTATTACATTTTATATTATTTATAAAGGAAAGAGACTCGGTAATTTATAAAATTATATTTTTTATAAATTTACATAATAATATATTATTATATTTTATATTATTTATAAAGGAAAGAGACTCGGTAATTTATAAAATTATTATATTTTTAATAAATTCATATAATAATATAAAACATTATTACATTTTATATTATTTATAAAGGAAAGAGACTTGGTAATTTATAAAATTATTATTTTTTTATAAATTTATATAATAATATAAAATATAATATATAATTATATATACATATATTATATATAATTATATAAATATATAATTTATATTAAATAATATACAATTATATAAAACATAATATTTTATATTATTACATTTTATATTATTTATAAAGGAAAGAGACTCGGTAATTTATAAAATTATTATATTTTTTATAAATTCATATAATAATATAAAACATTATTACATTTTATATTATTTATAAAGGAAAGAGCTGTAAAGGACTCACGGTTTCACACGGCTGAGGAAGCTTCGCAATCACATGGTGGAAGATGAAGGAATAGCAAAGGGACGCCTTCCATGGGAGCCGCCAAGACAGAGCTTGTGGAGGGAAACTCCTCTTTCTGAAGAGGAGCTCTTCAGAAAGAACCGTCAGCTCTCGTGAGACTTATTCACTGTCATTAGAACAGCATGAGAAAAACCTGCACCCATGATTCGATGACGTCCCCCCACACCCCTCCCAAGACAGGTGGGGAAAATGGGAGCTAGGATTCAGGGTGAGATTTGTGTGGGGACACAGCCAAACCGCATCCATCGTCTTCCTGGATGAGGTCTCCTCTGGAGAGTCCGACACCTTTGAAGGTCTGAGAAAGAGACATTTACCCCAGCCTGGCCAACACGGTGAAACCCCGTCTCTACTAAAAATACAAAAATTAGCCCGGCTGGGTGGCAGGTGCCTGTAGTCCCAGCTGCTTGGGAGGCCTGAGGCAGGAGAATGGGTTGAACCCGGGAGGCGGAGGTTGCAGTGAGCCGAGATTGTGCCACTGCACTCCAGTCTGGGTGACAGAGCAAGACTCTGCCTCAAAAATAAAAAGGGAATGACATTTACCATCCATTGTCTCTAAGCCTGCTACCTGGAGGCTTCATCTACATTGCAAGAACCTTGCCTTCCACAACCTCATGTAAACTGAAGTATTTCTTTCTGCTAAATTGAACAGCATATCAGAAAATCATCGAATTCACATGTGACTGGAGGCCCCACGTGGAGATGTCCTACCTTTCTGGACCAAACCACCGTACGCCTTCTATGTATGGATGTATGGGTTCGTTGCAACGTCTGTCTCCGTAAAATGTATAAAATCAAGCTGTAAACTAACCACCTGGGGGTAACTGTTCTCCAAACCTCTGCCACGATCCTTAACCTTGGCACAATAAATGTCATTATTGATGACACCTGTCTCAGATAGTTTTCGATCTACAGTTTGTAGATGGCTGCCTTCTCCCTATACCTTGATAGGATTTTATCCCTCCGTGTGTGAGCTCCAATGTCCTTTTTTCTTCTTCTTCTTCTTTTTTTTTTTTTTTTTTTTTTTTTTCTGAAACAGAGTTTCACTCTGGTCGCCCAGGCTGGAGTGCACTGGCGCCATCTCCGCTCACTGCAACCTCTGCCTCCCAGGTTCAAGCGATTCTCCTGCCTCAGCCTCCCGACTAGCTAGAATTACAGGCACGCACCACCACGCCCAGCTAATTTTTGTATTTTTAGTAGAGACAGGGTTTCACCATGTTGGCCAGGATGGTCTTAATCTCTTGACCTTGTGATCCGCCCGCCTCGGCCTCCCAAAGTGCTGGGATTACAGTCGTGAGCCACCGCGCCCAGCTGTTTTTGTTTGTTTGTTTGTGGGTTTTTTTTTTTTTTTTTTCCGAGAAAGTAGTGTTGCTCTGTTGCCCAGGCGGGAGTACAGTGGCACAATCTCGGCTCACTGCAAGCTCCACCTCCCGGGTTCAAGCATTTCTCCTGCCTCAGCCTCCTGAGTAGCTGGGACTACAGGTGCCCACCACCATGCCGGGCTAATTTTTGTATTTTTAGTAGAGACAGGGTTTTGCCATGTTGGCCAGGCTGGTCTTGAACTCCTGACCTCGGGTGACCTGCCCACGTTGGCCTCTCAAAGTGCTGGGATGACAGGCGTGAGCCACCGCGCCCATTCCCAATATCCTCTTACAAGAACGTCAGTCCTATTGAATCAGGGCCCACCTTAATAACCTCATTTTACTTGAATAACGTTATTTTACCTTAATAACCTCATTTTACCCTAATTACCTCTTTACATACCCTATCTCCAAATAAAGCCACATTCTGAGGTCCTGGGGTTAGAGCTTCAACCTAGGAACTTTAGAGGGGACACAGTTTAGCCCGTAAACAAAAGAGGATCGGCCGGGCACGGTGGCTCACGCCTGTCATCCCAGCAGTTTGGGAGGCTGAGACGGGCAGATCATGAGGTCAGGAGTTCGAGGCTAGCCTGACCAACATGGGGAAACCCCACCTTTACTAAAAATACAAAACTTAGCCAGGCATGGTGGCAGGCGCCTGTAGTCCCAGCTACTCAGGAGGCGGAGGCAGGAGAATGTGTTGAACCCGGGAGGCGGAGCTTGCAGTGAGCCGAGATCGTGCCACTGCACTCCAGCCTGGGCGACAGAGCGAGACTCTGTCTCAAAAAAAAAAAAAAAAAAAAGTATTACTCTGCTTTACCATCGAATCACCTGAATCACGGAGGAACTCCTGGCCACACCGCAGGCTTCTGAACTGGATTCTCCCGGGCAGGCCTGGGAATCTGCATTGGAACATGTCTCTCTAGAGAGTAATTCTCCTGGAAAGAACCCAGCCCCAGCCTGAGGAACACTGCTCTAGAACTCCCCCCCCGGCCCCCACCCACCCACAGGGGCCAGGCTGGCGCTCGGGGCCCGCAGGTTCTCCTGTCTTCCCGAACTTTCACCCACAGTGCAGATAAACGCTGAGTGCCGAGGCTCATTGCTACCACTGCCACCTGCTGTGGTTGGCGCTGATGCTCACACAGGAAGATATGCTTCTCCTCGTCCTTCTGTGTGCTGGGTCGGGGGCAGAGAGGCAGTTGAAAGCTCCCGGCCTCCCATGGGAGGGAAACTCTGAGTCCTCCCGTCCCCTCCCGGAATCCAGGCACCCATAAGTCGTCTGTGACTGTCCCAGTCACCCCGCAAACCCTCTTGTTCTCTCTCCTTGGGTGGGGGCGGATATCAGACAGGGAAACAGAACCAATAAGATGGAAAAAACCAATAGGAGGTAGATAGGGTTTTTTTTTTTTTTTTTTTTTTGCTTTGTTTTGTTTTGTTCTGTTTTGAGATATGGAGTCTCACTCTGCGGCCCAGGCTGGAGTGCAGTGGTGCGATCTCGGCTCACTGTAGCCTCCGCCTCCCACGTTCAAACGATTCTCCCGCCTCAGCCTCCTGAGTAGCTGGGACTACAGGTGCCCATCATCACACCCGGCTAATTTTTTTTTTCATTTTTAGTAGAGATGGGGTTTCCACCATGTTGGCCAGGCTGGCCTCGAACTCCTGACCTCGTGATCCGCCCTCCTTGGCCTCCTAGAGTGCTCCGAGCTTCATTGCTACTGCTGCACCTGCTGTGGTTGGCACTGATGCTTACACAGGAGGATATGCTTCTCCTCGTCCTTCTCTGTGCTGGGTCTGGGATTACAGGTGTGAGCCACTGCACCCGGCCTATAGGTAGATGTTTTATACATACGTATCGACAGATATGTAAACACACATGTAGATAGGTTACAGAAAGATTTTAAGAAATTGGCTACTGGTTTTATACATACATATAGATATTACATATACACACACACACACATACACATACACACACAAAGAGAAATGTAAACAAATTGTCTATATAGGAGATACATATTGGTTTTAATCATACTTACATAGACACAGGTAAATAGATGATAGATTAGATAGATAGATGATAGATAGATAGATAGATAGATAGATAGATAGATAGATAGATAGATAATAGGGAGAGAGAGACAAAGAGATTTTAAGGAATTGTCTATGTAGGAGGTATATATATATTTTTTACATACATAAAGATATATAATGTCTATATAGCTATATATATATAAATATACACGAAGACAGAGATATTAAGAAATTTTCAATATAGGATGTACATACTGGCTTTATCCATACAAATCTATATAGAGATATATAACAGCTACGTATCTATATCTAGGCCTGGCACGGTGGCTCACACCTGTAATCCCAGCATTTTGGGAGGCCGAGGCGGGCAGATCACCTGAGGTCAGGAGTTTGAGACCAGCTTGGCCAACGTGGTGAAACCACGTCTGTCCTAAAAATACAAAAAATTAGCCAGGCGTGATGGTGGGTGCCTGTCATTGCAGCTACTTGGGAGGCTGAGGCAGGAGGATCGCTTGAACCCGGGAGACAGAAATTGCAGTGAGCCGAGACCGTACCATTGCACACAGCATGAGCGATAGAGCGGGACTCCACCACAGAAAAAAAAAAGAGAGAAAGAGACAAAGAGATTTTAAGGAATTGTCTATATAGGAGGTATACGTTGCTTTTTTTTTTTACATACATATAGATATATAATGTCTATATATGTGTATATATAGATATACACAGAGAGACGTTAAGGAATTGTCAATATAACAGGTACATAATGGTTGTATCCATACATATCTCTGTATAGATATATAATATCTATATATATATATCTATATATACACACAGAGAAAGAGAAAGATTTTAAGGATTTGTCTATATAGGAGGTATGTATTTGCTTTATACATGCCTATCTATATGAAGACATACAATATATCTATATGTCTATATAAATCTGTATACACAAAGAGATTTTTAGAAATTAACTATGAAGGAAGTATATGTGGGTTTTATACATACCTCTAGATATTTGAGGAAGAGACATTTTAAGGACTTGGCTAAGTAGGAGATATATATTGGTTTTATACAGACATCTATAGGTCTTGAGAGAAAGGGAAAGAAATTTGTAGGAATGGTCTCAGTAGGAGGCATATGTTGGCTTCATACAAACATATATTGATATTTGAGAGAGATTTTGAAGAGATTGGCTAAGTAGGAGGTTCATGTTGGTTTTATACCTGCATATATAGATATGTCAGAAAGAGAGATTTTAAGAAATTGGCTATGAAGGTGGTATATGTTGGTTTTATGCATGCATATAGGTATTTGAGAGAGATTTTAAGGAATTGTCTAAGTAGGAGGTGTATGTTGGTTTCATATATACATATATTGATATTTGAGAGAGAGAGAGATTTTAAGAAATTGGCTAAGGCCAGGAGTGGTGGCTCATGCCTGTAATCCCAGCAGTTTGGGAGGCCGAGGCGGGCAGATCACCTGAGGTCAGGAGTTCCAGACTAGCCTGGCCAACATGGTGAAACCCTGTCTCTACTAAAAATACAAAAATTAGCCAGATGTGGTGGTGGGCGCCTGTAATCCCAGCTACTCGGGAGGCCGAGGCAGGAGAATTGCTTGAACCCAGGAAGCAGAGGTTGCAGTGAGCCGAGATCGCACCATTGCACTCCAGCCTGAGCAACAGAGCAAGACTCTGTCTCAAAAAAAAAAAAAAAAAGAAAAGAAAGAAAAAGAAACTGGCTAAGTAGGAGGTTTATGTTGATTTTATGCATGCATATAGATATTTGAGAGACAGAGATTCTAAGGAATTGGCCATGTAGGAGGTGTATGTTGGTTTTATGCATGCATATAGATATTTGAGAGACAGAGATTCTAAGGAATTGGCGATGTAGGAGGTGTATGTTGGTTTTATGCATGCATATAGATATTTGAGAGACAGAGATTTTAAGGAATTGGCCATGTAGGAGGTGTATGTTGGTTTTATGTGTGTGTATATAGATATCTAAGAAAGGGAGGTTTTAAGGAATTGGCTCAATGATTCTGGAGGGGAAACACTAAAATTTTCAGGTAGACCAGCAGCCTGCACACCCCAGGAAGAGTTAAGGCTGCAGCTGGAACCTGAATCCCAGGAGGCAGAATCCCCTTTGTCCTTGGAAAACCTGGGTCTTTGCTCTTCAGACCTTCAACTGATTGGACGAGGCCCACCCACACTGTGCGTGGTCACCGGCTTCATCCAAACTCTGACCAAAACGTTCATGTCATCTGAAAGATACCTTCACAGCACCGTGTAGCCCAGTGTCTGACCACATCCCAGGTGCTGTGGACACAAACTTCACCGTTTCAGGAGGTTCACACTTCAAGAGGCCTCATGTGGCTGGCGCCTCACCACCGCCACCTGGTGTTCATCGAGAATATTACACCCAGGAATGCACCTGCCTCCTTCATACGTTTGTGGGAGTTGGGTTTTGTTTTGTTTTGTTTTTTGTTTGTTTGTTTTGTTTCTATTTTTTGTGTGTCTGTTTGTTTTCTGAGACGGACTCTCACTCTGTCGCCCACGTTGGAGAGCAGTGGCGCAATCTCAGCTCACTGCAACCTCCACCTCTCGGGTTCAAGAGATTCTCCTGCCTCAGCCTCCTGAATAGCTGGGATTACAGGCGTACACCACCACGCCCAGACGATTTTTGCATTTTTAGTACAGACAGGTTTCATCAGGTTAGCCAGGCTAGTCTCGAACTCCTGACCTCGTGATCTGCCTACCTCGGCCTCCCAAAGTGCTGGGATTATAGGCGTGAGCCACCGCGTCTGGACCCCTTCATACTTTTCAAAGCATTTGCAAGTTCCCAGAAGAGCTGAATCTCATCTCAGCCTGAGCTCAAACCCTGCAATGGAGATTGTGACTTCCCTTTGGACACAAAGTGAGGGGAGAGGTGATGCAATTCTGTGGTAGGCAGGATTCTACTAAGATTTATTTTTATGAAAGCCTGGGCATGGTGGCTCACATCTGTCATCCCAGCACTTTGAGAGGCCGAGTCGGGTGGATCACTTGAGGTCAGGAGTTTGAGACCAGCCTGGCCAACATGGTGAAACCCTGTGTCTACTAAAAATACCAAAACTTAGCTGGGCTTGATGGCACATGCCTGTAATCTCAGCTATTCTGGGCGGCTGAGGCAGGAGAATCACTTGAACCCAGGAGGCGGAGGTTGCAGTGAGCTGAGATGGTGCCACTGTACTCCAGCCTGGGTGACAGAGTGAGACTCCGTCTCACACACACACACACACACACACACTCACACATGAATTGTTCTTATGAAAGTTAGGACTCAGGGCCAGCACACTGGCTCACACCTGTAATCCGAGCACTTTGGGAGGCCGAGGTGGGAGGCTCACTTGAAGGCCAGGAGTTTGAGACCAGCCTAGGCAACATAGCGAGATCCTGTCTATAAAAAAATTATTTTATTAATTTTATTTAAATGTTATTGCAGACAGGGTCTTGCTCTGTCACCCAGGCTGGAGTGCAATGCCATGATCCCAGCTCACTGCAGCCTCGACATCCTGGGCTCAGGTGATCCTCCCAACTCAGCCCCCTGAGTAGCTTGGACCACAGGTATACGCCACCACACCCAGCTAACTTTTGTATTTCTTGTAGACATAGGGTTTTGCCATGTTGCCCAGGCTGGTCTCGAACTCCTGGGCTCAAGTGATCCACCCGCCTCGGCCTCCCAAAGTGCTGGGATTACAGGTGTGAGCTACCGCACCGGGCTGTTTGTTTTTGAGATGGAGTTTTCCTCTGTTGCCCAGGCTGGAGTGCACTGGTACGATCTTGGCTCACCGCAACCTCCGCCTCCCGGTTTCAAGCGATTCTCCAGCCTCAGCCTCCCAAGTAACTTGGATGACAGATGCCCGCCACCCTTCCCGGCTAATTTTTGCATTTTTAGTTTCGACATGTTGGCCAGGCTGGTCTCGAACTCCTGACCTCAGGTGATCCACCCGCCTCAGCCTCCGACGGACAGCCTGTCCCAAAGACAGGTTATACCTTTCTTAGCCTTTTCCTGCTCACAGGCAAGTGTCCAGAAAGCCTCCTAAACGTTGCTGGAAATGAAAATCATCTTTCTTAGCTTCAAAAAAAGAGAAGCCAGAGGGAGTGAAAAGTGAAGGGTCCGCCACGCCCCGGGGTCTGTGGTGAATGACATGTCAGGCTTCCAGGTGTAAACCGGTCCCCTGCGGACATCAGAAACCATCTGTCCACCCCTCAGCCTGCAAATGCTCAATCAGACAAACAGAACGTTGGGGCAGCTTTGATCTTTCTCTTTAATGGTCATTGAACATCACGGCCTTTGATTTTAAAAGTCCAGGACCTGACTTTCATCCCAGGAGATGTCCCAAGCAAGATAAAAATCCTGTAATCCATGCCAAGGGAAGCACGCCGATTCACCAGGCACAGAAATAATGAATTTCTCTAATTGTTATTAGGATCCTTATTATTATTTGAGACGGAGTTTCGCTCTTGTCACCCAGGCTGGAGTGCACTGGTGGATCTCGGCTCACCGCAACCTCTACCTCCTGGGTTCAAGCGATTCTCCTGCCTCAGCCTCCCGAGTAGCTGGGATGACAGGTGCATGCACCACTATGTCTGGCTAAGTTTATATTTTTAGTAGAGATGGGGTTGGTTTCTCCATGTTGGTCAGGCTGGTCTCAAACTCCTGACTTCACGTGATCCGCCTGCCTCAGCCTCCCGAAGTCCTGGGGTGTGTCTAAATTATAAAGCACAGAAGGTAGAAACCACTATGGACAGGTTTGTTCAACAGCTCTCAGAGCTCCTCACTCGGCTCGGGAACATTTTAGAGAATGCTTGATAAACAGGAGGAATGATCAATTCTATGAATGAAACGACCTCACTTCCTTCCCTAATCCAGACACCGTACTGGGTGAAAACATACCCCCCCTTCCAAAAAAATTCGCATCTACCCAGAACCTCAGAGTGTGTCCTTAATTGGAAGTGGGGTCTTTCTCCATGTGATCTAGTTAAATATCTGGAAATATGATCATCTTGCATTTAACGTGGGTCCTAAATCCACTGACAGGTGTCCTTCTAAGAGACAGAAGAGGAGACACAGACACAGAGGAGGAGGCCACGTGGAGACGGAGGCAGAGACTGCAGTGATGCGGCCACAAGCCCAGGGACGCCTGGAGCCCCCAAGAGCTGGGAGAGGCAGGAAGGAGCCTCCCCTAGAGCCTCCGGAGGGAACCGAACACGACTGCAAAGGTTTGAATGGTGATCCCCAAAAGAAATGTCCACATCCTAATCCCCAGAACCTGTGAATCAGGCTTCATCTGAAAATAAGGTCATTGCAGATGTAATTAGTTAAGGATCTGGAGATGAGATCATCCTGGAGTAGAGTGGATCCTAAATCCAGCGACAGGTGTCCTTGTAAGAGACAGAAGAGGAGACACAGACACAGAGGAGAAGGCCACTTGGAGACGGAGGCAGAGACTGGAGTGATGCGGCCACAAGCCCAGGGACACCTGGAGCCCGCAGGAGCTGGGAGAAGCAGGAAGGATCCTCCCCTAAAGCCGGAGGGAGCATGGCCCTAAGACACACTGATCTCAGACTTCTGGTCTCTAGGAGTGAGACAGAATGAGTTTCTGTTGCCTTAAGTCCCTAGTACCTGTCAGTGACACTTTATCTGGAAATAGGGTGTCTGCACACATAATTAATTCTAGGAGCTTGAGATGAGATCATCCTGTAGGAGAGTGGACGTAAATCTAATGACCGCTGTCCTCACAAGAGACAGAAGAGGAGGCCGGGCGCGGTGGCTCACACCTGTCATCCCAGCACTTTGGGAGGCCGAGGCGGGCGCATCTCGAGGTCAGGAGATCGAGACCATCCTGGCTAACACGGTGAAACCCCGTCTCTACTAAAAATACAAAAAAAACTAGCCAGGCAAGGTGGCGGCACCTGCAGTCCCAGCTACTCGGGAGGCTGAGGCAGGAGAATGGCGGGAACCCGGGAGGCAGAGCTTGCAGTGAGCCAAGATGGCACCACTGCACTCCAGCCTGGGCGACAGAGCCAGACTCCATCACCAAAAAAAAAAAAAAGAGAGACAGAAGAGGAGACACAGACGCAGAGGAGGAGGCCACATGGAGACGGAGGCAGAGACTGGAGTGATGGGGCCACAAGCCCAGGGACACCTGGAGTCCCCAGGAGCTGGGAGAGGCAGGAAGGACCCTCCCCTAGAGCTTTATAAAGGAACTGGATGCAATTAAAGTGGATTGAACTAGAGTCCAGCAAAAGATACGTGGCAATCCTTCACGCACGGTCCCTCTGTGCATCTTGGAAGCCAGCCGCGTAGCCTCTGCCCATCTCTCAGTCTGACCATGCCACCTCCTCTTCTAAGGACCCTGTGAAGACACTGGGTCCGCCCAGTCATACAGGATCATGTCCCATCTCAAGATCCTTACCTTCATCGCACCTGCAACGTTCATTTTGCCATGTGAGGTCACACGTTCACAGGGGCGGGGATCCAGGAATTAGGATGTGGCCATCGTCACGGGTGTCATTTTCGCTACCGTCCTACCCTAATCTGAGGAATGAACGACAGCTCTGAAGTCAGTGATGATGACAAGATTACCACCTACCCTTAAAAATGTCACATGTATTGACTTTTAGAGCTTGCAGGGGACTATTCCCTCAAGTCCAAAGACACACAAAAAGGGTCCTTGTCTTGACAAACCCCGTCATCCTTGCCTTTTGGAGGGTTTTTTGTTCGTTTGTTAATTTGTTTGTTTTTATTGAGACGGAGTCTCGCTCTTGTTTCCCAGGCTGGAGTGCAGTGGCATGATCTCAGCTCACTGCAACCTCCGCTTCCCGGGTTCCAGCGATCCTCCTGCCTCAGCCTCCCGAGTAGCTGGGATGACAGGCACCCGCCACCACACCCGGTTAAGTTTTGGATTTTTAGTAGAGACGGGGTTTCACCGTGTTGACCAGGCTGGTCTTGAACTCCTGACCCTAAGCGATCCGCCCACGTTGGCCTCCCAAAGTGCTGGGATCGCAGGCGTGAAGCACCACGCCCGGCCAGTTTGAATGTTAATAGCTGTATTTGTGGTATTTGAAGATGTATTTTTTGTGAAGCTGACCTGCAATTCCCTACAGCATTTTTTAAAAGCCTGCTTTATCAAATCTGAAGTCGTACGGAGGACGGTGATCTTTCGGGTCCTTGCTGCAGGTGTTTTTTATTTTTTAATGTCTCTCAAACTGACACACAAATGCCCCACTTTAAAAGGATTGAATAGTGAAATGTTCATGAACGCAAAATACAAATACTCCTTGACCTGAAATGGCTTACGTCCCGATAAACCCAGTGTAATTGAAAAGATCCTTTGCTGGAAAAGGCATTGAACACAGCTAACCTTCCAAATATCATCGCGTAGCCCGCCTTAAACACAGTACTCACGTTTGTCTACAGCTGGGCAAGATCACCCAACACAAAGACGGTTTCAGAACACAGTATTGACTGTCTCACGTAATTTATCAAATGCTGTTCATAACATCAATTTTTTGTTGGTTTGTTGGTTTGTATTGAGACAGAGTCTCGCTCTGTCGCCCAGGCTGGAGTGCAGTGGTGTGATCTCGGCTCACTGCAACCTCCGCCTCCCGGGTTCAAGCGATTCTCCTACCTCAGCCTCCCAGGAGCTGGGATTACAGGTGCCCACCCGAGTTCACACTATTCTCCTGCCTCAGCCTCCCGAGTAGCTGGGACTACAGGCGCCGCCACCACACCCAGCTAATTTTTTGTATTTTTAGTAGAGACGGGGTTTCACCATGTTCGCCAGGATGGTCTCGAACTCCTGACCTTGTGACCCGCCTGCCTCGGCCTCCCAAAGTGGTGGGATTACAGGTGTGAGCCACCGCGCCTGGCCGGTAGGGTCTCCCTTTGTTACCCAGGCTGTGATGCAGTGGCAGGATCATGACTCCCTGTAGCTTCCAACTCCCAGGCTCAACAGATGCTCCCACCACAGCCTCCTGAGTAGCTGGACCATAGGCACCACACTTGGCTATTTTTTTTTTAAAAATGTTAGTAACTATGGGGTCTCACTGCATTGCCCAGGCTGCTTTTTTTGGTGGTTGTTGTTTTTGGAGACAGAGTCTCACTCTGTCACCCACGCTGCAGTGCAATGGGATCTCGGCTCACTGCAACCTCTGCCTCTCAAGGTCAAGTGATTCTCCTGCCTCAGCCTCCCAAGTAGCTGAGACTACAGGTGCCCACCACCATGCCCAGCTAATTTTTGTATTTTAGTAGAGACAGGGTTTCCATGTTGGCCAGGCTGGTCGTGAATTCCTGACCTCAGGTGATCCCCCCCCACCTCGGCCTCCCAAAGTGCTGGGATTACAGGCGTGAGCCACCGCGCCTCGCCTTTTTTTATTTTTAGACAGAGTCTCGGCCGGGCATGGTGGCTCACGCCTATAATCCCAGCACTTTGGGAGGCTGAGGCGGGCAGATCGTGAGGTCAGGAGATCAAGACCATCCTGGCTAACACAATGAAACCCCGTCTCTACTAAAAATACAAAAAAAATGAGCCAGGCCTGGTGGCAGGTGCCTATAGTCCCAGTTACTCAAGAGGCTGAGGCAGGAGAATAGTGTGAACCTGGGAGGCAGAGGTTGCAGTGAGCTGAGATCGCGCCACTGCACTCCAGCCTGGGCAACAGAGTGAGACTCTGTCTCAGAAAACAACAACAACAAAAAGACAGAGTCTCACTCCAGAGTGCAGCGGCTGGAGTGCAATGGTATGATCTCCGCTCACTGCAACCTCTGCCTCCCAGATTCAAGCGATTCTCGTGCCTCAGCCTCCTGAGTAGCTGGGATGACAGGCACTTGCTACCACGCCCGGCTAATTTTTTGTTGTTGTATTTTTAGTAGAGACAGGGTTTCACTATGTTGGCCAGGCTGGTCTGGAACTCCTGACCTCAAGTGATCCACCCACCTCGTCCTCCTAAAGTGCTAGGATTACAGGCATGAGCCACCACACCCAGCCTGCATAAAGTTTTGACAGCATTACTGATTACTGTTCTGAGTGACATTTATTGTTTTTTTTTTTCTTCCTGGAGAGCTATTATGTCCATATGAAAACAATTATTGAAGCATACAAAATTACAGCTAGACAGCTGGAATAAATCCTAGTGTTCTAAAGTCCTGTAGAATGATGATAGTTAACAATAATATATTCTACAGTTTCAGATAGTTGGAAGGATGATATTAAATGTTCCCTACACAAATAAATGATAGGCTGAGCATGCTGGCTCACGCCTGTAATTGCAGCACTTTGAGAGGCCAAGGTGGGTGGATCGCCTGAGGTCAGGAGTTCTAGACCAGCCTGGCCAACATGGCGAAACCCTGTCTCTACTAAAATTACAAAAATTAGCCAGCTGTGGTGGCTCATGCCTATAATCTCAGCTACATGGGAGGCTGAGGCAGGAGAATTGCTTGAACCCTGAATGTGGAGGTTGCAGTGAGCTGAGATCACGCCATTGCACTGCAGCCTGGATGAGAGAGGGAGAGAGAAAGAAAGACAAAGAAAGGAAAGAAAGGCTGTTTGACATGATGGATGTGCTATCAATCATCTCATTATAGATTATATGGATCTGATCATTAATTATACATTGATCTGATCATTATACATTATAAGGATCTGATAATTACACACTATATGGACTGAAACATCACTATGTATCCCATGAACATGTGTAATTTTTCTCAATTAAAAAGAAGAAAATAAGGCCGGGTGCAGTGACTCACGCCTGTAATCCCAGCACTTTGGGAGACCGGGCGGATCACGAGGTCAGGAGTTCGAGATCAGCCTGACCAACATGGTGAAACTCCGTCTCTACTAAAAATATATATATACAAAAAAATTAGCCTGGCGTGGTGGCGCTCGCCTGTAATCCCAGCTACTCAGGAGGTTGAGGCAGGAGAATCACTTGAACCCAGGAGGTGGGGGTTGCAGTGAGCCAAGATCGCACCATTGTGCTCCAGCCTGGGTGGCAGAGTGAGACTCTGTCTTTAAAAAAAAGAATAAAAAGCACAGAATTTTTATAACTCATTCTGACAAATAAAATTCACCCTTTTTTTTTAATGTAATAAATGGAGACGGGGTCTTGCTATGTTGCCCAGGTTGGTCTCGAACTCCTGGGCCCTAGTGAGTCTCCCACCTCAGCCTCCCAGAGTGCTGCGATTACAGGCGTGAGCCACTACATACGGCCTAAAATCACTTTTTTTTTTTTTAATACGGAGTCTCGCTCTGTTGCCCAAGCTGGAGTGCAGTGGCCCCACCTCAGCTCACTGCAACATCCACCTCCCAGGCTCAAGCGATTCTCCTGCCTCCGCCTCCAGAGTAGCTGGGATTACAGGCACCCCCACCACGCCAGGCTAATTTTTGTATTTTTATTAGAAACGGGGTGTCACCATGTTGTCCAGGCTGGTCTCGAACTCCTGACCTCAGGTGATCCTCCCACCTCGGCCTCCCAAAGTGCTGGGGTTACAGGCCTGAGCCACTGCGTTCAGCCTAAACGTCACCTATTTTTAAACCAAAACCAAAAGAACTATGTGACCGAAGAGAACAGCAGTAAATGACACAGAACGCACTGTGCTGTTTACACAAACCCTCCACGCCCCGTGTCCCACGGGATCCCTGGAAACTGGTGGCCCCAGACGAATTTTTAAGCTTCCTTCCTGCCAATGCTTCGTGCAAGTGCACCCCGGGCCAAGCCCATCGAGAAGCCGAGTTGCTTCTGCTGCCTCCCCTCTAAGCGCTGTTGAAACTTGGCAGCAACGTGCCAGGGGCGACCGCTTCCCACTGTGCAGGTGCTGAGGTGATTCACAGGGTCTGCCAGATTCGCTCTCAACTCATCTCTGGGCTGTTGTGGGCCCTGTGTGATTGACAGCTGCCTGGCTCTGTAGCTGGGTGACTTCAACAGGGCTCAGCCAATGGGGAGCAGGTGCAGGAGCTAGGGGGCGGGAAGAGAGAGAAGGCCCTGTGTAATTGACATCCGCCTGGCTCTGATTGACATCACCCTGGCTGGGTGACCTCAGCAGGGCTCAGCCAATGGGGAGCAGGTGCAGGGCTAGGGGGCGGGAAGAGAGAGAGAGAAGGCCCTGTGTAATTGACATCCGCCTGGCTCTGATTGACATCACCCTGGCTGGGTGACCTCAGCAGGGCTCAGCCAATGGGGAGCAGGTACAGGGGCTAGGGGGCGGGAAGAGAGAGAAGACCCTGTGTGATTGACATCTGCCTGGCTCTGATTGACATCACCCTGGCTGGGTGACCTCAGCAGGGCTCAGCCAATGGGGAGCAGGTACAGCTAGGGGGCGGGAAGAGAGAAAAGACCCTGTGTGATTGACATCTGCTTGGCTCTGATTGACATCACCCTGGCTGGGTGACTTCAGCAGGGCTCAGCCAATGGGAAGCAGGCGCAGGGCTAGGGGGCGGGAAGAGAGAGAAGACCCTGTGTGATTGACATCGGCCTGGCTCTGATTGACATCACCCTGGCTGGGTGACCTCAGCAGGGCTCAGCCAATGGGGAGCAGGTGCAGGCACTAGGGGGCGGGAAGAGAGAGAAGGCCCTGTGTGATTGACATCCGCCTGGCTCTGATTGACATCACCCTGGCTGGGTGACCTCAGCAGGGCTCAGCCAATAGAGAGCAGGTGCAGGCTCTAGGGGGCGGGAAGAGAGAGAAAGCCCTGTGTAATTGACCTCTGCCTGGCTCTGATTGACATCACCCTGGCTGGGTGACCTCAGCAGGGCTCAGCCAATGGGGAGCAGGTACAGCTAGGGGGCGGGAAGAGAGAAAAGACCCTGTGTGATTGACATCTGCCTGGCTCTGATTGACATCACCCTGGCTGGGTGACCTCAGCAGGGCTCAGCCAATGGGGAGCAGGTGCAGGGCTAGGGGACGGGAAGAGAGAGAAGACCCTGTGTGATTGACATCTGCTTGGCACTGATTGACATCACCCTGGCTGGGTGACTTCAGCAGGGCTCAGCCAATGGGGAGCAGGTGCAGGCACTAGGGGGCGGGAAGAGAGAGAAGACCCTGTGTGATTGACATCGGCCTGGCTCTGATTGACATCACCCTGGCTGGGTGACTTCAGCAGGGCTCAGCCAATGGGGAGCAGGTGCAGGGCTAGGGGACGGGAAGAGAGAGAAGACCCTGTGTGATTGACATCTGCTTGGCACTGATTGACATCACCCTGGCTGGGTGACTTCAGCAGGGCTCAGCCAATGGGGAGCAGGTGCAGGGCTAGGGGGCGGGAAGAGAGAGAAGGCAAAGAATGGATTCCTTCTCTTCTACCTTTAGCCCTGGGCGTCAGGACTTGATAGAACAGCCCCTCCCTAGCCCCTTGAGGTCTGGGATTTGCATCAGCCTCCCTGGGGTTTTCTTCTTACTTGACCCAGCCCTCCCACCTTCTCAGTGACCCCCCTTTTCTCCAAGGCTCTGACGCCACAGAACAAGGAGTCAATTTGCCGCCTGCATACTGACCTATGTAGGCAGATATTATTATTATTATATTTTATTATTATATTTATATTTTATTTTACTCTATTTTATTTTACTTTACTTCATTTTACTTTATTTTATTTTAGAGACAGAGCCTCGCTGTGTTGCCCAGGCTGGAGTGCAATGTTGCAATCTCCGCTCACTGTGTAGCAGGATAAGCTGCAGACAAAACTCCTCAGACACCGAGTTAAAGAAGGAAGTGGTGGCACCGGCAAGACTCCTGTCTCAAGAGCCGAGCGAATGAGCAATTCCTGTCCCTTTTAAGGGCTCACAACTCTAAGGGGTGCGCGTGAGAGGATCGTGATTGATTGACCAAGCAGGGGGTACGTGACTGGGGGCTGCATGCACCGGTAATTAGATCGGAACAAAACAGGACAGGGATTTTCACAGTGCTTTTCCATACAATGTCTGTAATCTATAGATAACAGAACCGATTAGATCCGTGGTCGATCTTTAACTACCAGGCCCAGGGTGTGGCGCTGGGCTGTCTGCTTGTGGATTTCATTTCTGCCTTTTAGTTTTTACTTCTTCTTTCTTTGGAGGTAGAAATTGGGCATAAGACAATATGAGAGGTGGTCTCCTCGGTTAACTGCAACCCCTGCCTGCTGGGTTCAAGCGATTCGCCTGACTCAGCCTCCTGAGTAGCTGGAATTACAGGCATGCACCACCAACCCTGGCTAATTTTTTGTATTTTTTAGTGGAGATGGGGTTTCTCCGTGTTGGCCAGGCTGGTCTCGAACTCCTGACCTCAAGCTATCTGCCCGCCTCGGCCTCCCAAAGTGCTGGGATGACAGGCTGAAGTGTCATTTTTAAGAAGACTCCTTGTTCAAGGAAGTCTGCTGAGCAGTGAGTTTGTGCCAAAACAGCTTGCAAAGCTCTGAGAGGAGAATGTTCGCATGGACAATGGCACGTGCAGCTCAGACCTATCGATGCCGGACAGTGGTCAACAAGATCAGCCCCAGGCCGCTTCCAGTCTGTAAATGGGGTCTGGTGGTGCCCGAGGTAGGGAGTGACAAGGGCTAGATTCCCGGAGATCGTGCATGGGCTCCTGGGAGGTAGGAAGATCTCTGGTGCCCTCCAGGTGCACACTGAGTGTGAGCACTAACCAGCAAGCCCGCTGGCCTGCAGGGATGGCCTTTCCTCCACCCCTCAGGTCACCTGTGAGGAATGCACCTGTGGCCCGAGAAGCCGAGGTGGCCCAGACTGCAGGGTTCTCTCTCGGGGCAGGTTGTGCTTTTTCACACCTTGGACGCTGCCCTGCTGTTCCCTCTGCTACCACATCCACCCAGGGCTGAACACCCTAGGCTCGTTGTCACCAAGCCCCACCTGGGACCACACAGAGAGGGTCTGCCTGTGCCCCCTCCCCTCACACACACAAATCAGCATGTGCCTATACACATACACACATGCACATACATGCACACACATATAGATGCACATATACAGACACACGTATGCACACACATATGCAAACGCACACATGAACATACACAAACACATACAAATGCATACAGACACTAACAGGCATACACACTCATCCATATCCATATCAACACACACAAATGCACACAGGCACATATGCACAAACACACAAAAATATAGACATGAATAGACATACACACTCATCCATATCCATATCTACACACACAAATGCACACAGGCACATATGCACAAACACACACATACACACAAATGCATACAGACACAGGCATACACGCTCATACATATCCACATCTACACACAAATGCACTCAGGCACATGTGCACACATACACACAAATGCATGCAGACACTAATACACATGCATGCTCATACATATCCATATCAATACACTCAAATATACCCATGCACAAACACATAGCCACAAATGCATACAGTGTGGCTCCATATCCATATCTACACACACAAATGCACACATGCACATATGCACAAACACACAAAAATATAGACATGAATAGACATACACGCTCATACATATCCATATCTACACACACAAATGCACACATGCACATATGCACAAACACACAAAAATATAGACATGAATAGACATACACGCTCATCCATATCCATATCTACACACACAAATGCACACATGCACATATGCACAAACACACAAAAATATAGACATGAATAGACATACACGCTCATACATATCCATATCTACACACACAAATGCACACATGCACATATGCACACATACACAATTGCCTACACACTGGCATGCATACACACACACACACATACACACATGCACACCCAAATATACACATGCACAAACACATACCCACAAATGCATACAGACACTAACAGGCGTACACACTCATACATATCCATATGTACACACACAAATGCACACATGCACATATGCATACACAAACAACTGCAAACACACTAGCATGCATATACGCACACATGCACACACACGTGCACACACATGCACACCCAAATATACACATGCACAAGCACGTTCACACAAATGCATACAGACTCTGACAGGCAAACATGCTCATACATATCCATATCTACACACACAAATGCATACATGCACATATGCACAAATATATACAGAAACAATTGCATACACACTAGCATGCATACACACACACACCCAATTATACACATACACAAACTTACACAAATGCACAGATACTAACAGGCATACACACTGATACATATCCATATCTGCACACACAAATGCACACATGCACATATGCACAAACACATACAGAAACAATTGCATACACACTAGCATGCATACACACACACCCAATTATACACATACACAAACTTACACAAATGCACAGATACTAACAGGCATACACACTGATACATATCCATATCTACACACACAAATGCACACATGCACATATGCACAAACACATACAGAAACAATTGCATACACACTAGCATGCATACACACACACACCCAATTATACACATACACAAACTTACACAAATGCACAGATACTAACAGGCATACACACTGATACATATCCATATCTACACACACAAATGCACACATGCACATATGCACAAACACATACAGAAACAATTGCATACACACTAGCATGCATACACACACACATGCACACACACATATACATACACACATGCACACCCAAATATACACATGCACAAACACATTCATATATAAATACATAATACGCATACACACAGACACAAATACACAAATACACACATTCACATGCATACACGACCAGACAAGCACACACACAGCCACACATATACAAACACACATCCACAAAGACACATGCATATGTACAGACACAAACATAACATACAAACACATACACACAGAGACACACGCATACACACATTCATGAAGCTCTCCACCTCTACCAACCAGACAACCATATGCACACACATACACATATCTTAGCTAAGAAAAATAGAAAGGCCAGGCGCAGTGGCTCACACCTGTAATCCCAGCAGTTTGGGAGGCCGAGGTGGGCGGATCACGAGGTCAGGAGATGGAGACCATCCTAGAAAGGCCAGGCGCAGTGGCTCACACCTGTAATCCCAGCAGTTTGGGAGGCCGAGGTGGGCGGATCACGAGGTCAGGAGATGGAGACCATCCTGGTTAACACGGTGAAACCCCGTCTCTACTAAAAATACAAAAAATTAGCCGGGCGTGGTGGCAGGTGCCTGTAGTCCCAGCTACTCGGGAGGCTGAGGCAGGAGAATGGTGTGAACCCGGGAGGCAGAGCTTGCAGTGAGCCGAGATGGGGCCACTGCACTCCAGCCTGGGCGACAGAGCGAGACTCCATCTCAGAAAAAAAAAAAGAAAAGAAAAGAAAAATAGAAAAACACATCTTTAGAAACTACAAACTGCAAACTGCAAACAACGACAAAAGAAAACCAACTGTGCCGGGGCTTGGATACCACGAGTGACAACCTAAATTATTGGGGTAGAAAACTGCCTAGAAGAGGTAGAGAGATTTCCAGCTCTGAAATCAGGGCCCGGCCGTGAGAGCCATCACCTGCCTTGTTTTTACAGTTTCATTAGCCACATCCCTCGGGGAATCTCACGGCTGGTCTCCGGGGCTCTCTCTAATCTTGTTAACCTTCTGCATCTCTCCTCCCGGAGTGCAAACTAATCTTTCTTAATGCAAGAGGACAGTGCAGCTTTGGAAAGGCCAGGGCGGCCGCCACCAGGCAGCCAGCGTCCCCCGACCTCAGAACTGGACCATGGAGAGCTTTGGTTGATGGAAACCGACTCCCCTGGGGGTGGGACGTTGAAACCCTGACAGATGGTATCACTGAGCTGAGAGTTCATGTCTCTAGAAAAGGCAAAACAGATGCAGTGTCTGATGATGAGGCTTCATGTGGGGTGTGCGCTGAGCAGGAATTATTTAAACTGATCCCTTGATGGATTTGTCTTTAAGGAATACGTCCTTTCTCCAGAGAGTCGCTCAGTCTTCCTGACACCTGCCTGCCAGCCCTCACTGAATCTTCCCAGGGGCTCCTCATGTCTGCTGCCTGACAGTTTTCTCCAGGGTGTGCAAATGCAGAGGACACGGCTCTGCTCTCAGACTGCTGGAGGGACGTGGGGACTCACCGCATGGCTGACGCTCTCAGGTTCCAGCCAGAGTGAATGACCTAAAATGCACCCAAAACAGACAGGACTGGGTCCAGACGGCCAGGGGAGGGCTGCCCGGGCTTGTCTGAAGAGCCCGGAAAGGGGAGGAGGAGGTGAACAGAGGAAGGAGGAAGGGTGATGGGGCCGGCAGGGTGTGATATGACCTGAGTTATCACCTCCGTTTGTGCTGCTTTGTTTCTTCCTGGGGGAACATGCACATCACACAGAGTTTGCCATTTTAAAATTGCACAGTGACGACACAGTTCAGCGCACTGAGCGTTTTACACAACAACCAACCCTATTTAGTTTCAGAATACCTTCATAACCCCCCCCCCAAAAAAAAGACCCCTTGCCCATGAAGCCGTCACTCCCCGGTCTCCCTGCTCTCAGCCTTAAGCCATCACCCATCCGTTCTCTCACTCTGGCCACGGCCTTATTCTCCAGACAGTTCATGCAAATGACATTGTGCCGTTTTGCACTTTTGTACCTGAGTTTTTTGTTGTTGTTGTTGTCGTGGCTGTGTTGTGGTTTTTGTTTTTACTGCGTTACTTCCACACCAACCTAATTCAGTGAAAGGCTGATCAAGGACTCAAAAAAATACAACTTTTTTTTTTTTTTTAAGACGGACTCTCGCTCTGACACCAGCCTGGAGTGCAGTGGCGTGATCTTGGCTCACTGCAAGCTCCACCTCCCAGGTTCAGGTGATTCTCCTGCCTCAGCCTCCCGAGTAGCTGGGATGACAGGTGCCTGCCACCACGCCTGGCTAATTTATTTTGTATTTTTAGTAGAGATGGGGTTTCACCATGCTGGCCAGGCTGGTCTCGAACTCCCGACCTCAGGTGATCCGCCCACCTCGGCCTCCCAAACTGCTGGGATGACAGGCGTGAGCCAGGGCGCCTGGACATGTCTCTTATTTACCTATGATGTCAAAGTCCCACTTTGAGTTGTCCCATGAACCCATGTACACATTGGCTGCTGTCCCCTGTCTCCCTATACATGTAGATGGGTGTCTCTTGTCATATGGATGACATATTGATTTATGTCTCATGTCTATACATATTGATTGCTGTCTGTCATCTCCCTAAAATGTATCAAACCAAACTGTGCTCCAACCACCTTGGGCACGTGTCATCAGGACGTCATGAGGGCTGTGTCATAGCTTTTTCGTTAAGGGTGGCAAAATAAACTTTCTAAATTGATTGACACCTGTCTCTCACATACTTTAGGCTCACAGGCATTACATTATGGCAACCCCAACCCACATGGTAGCCCTTTTTTTTGTTTGTTTCTTTGAGACAGAGTCTCTCTGTCACCAGGCTGGAGTGCCGTGGCGAGATCTCAGCTCACTGCAACCTCCGCCTCCTGGGTTGAAGCAATTCTCCCTCAGCCTCCCGAGTAGCTGGGACGACAGGTGTGCGTCACCACGCCCAGCTAATTTTTGTATTGTTAGCAGAGACGGGGTTTCACCACGTTGGCCAGGATGGTCTCGATCTCTTGACCTCGTGATCCGCCCACCTTGGGCTCCCAAGGTGCTGTGATGACAGGCGTGAGCCACCGCACCCGGTCCCATTTTTATGGTTATTTCTTAATGATATGCTAAAGTAGGAGTGGATTATTCATGTCTCCTCTTTTTAGACCATATAGACTGTATTACTCAGGGTTTCCTAGAGGAATAGAACTAATAGAAGGTATATATATATATATGGGTGGATTATTCATGCCCCCTCCTTTTTAGACCATATAGGGTAACTTCCTGATGTTGCCATGGCATTTGTAAACTGTCATGGTGCTGGTGGGCGTGTAGCAGTGAGGCCGACCAGAAATCAGTCTTGTGGCCATCTTGGTTTTGGTGTGATTTGTCTGGCTTCTTTACCGCAACCGGTTTTATCAGCAAGGTCTTCATGACCTGCATCTTGTGCCAACCTCCTGTCTCATCCTGTGACTTAAAATGCCTTAACCATGTGGGAACGCAGCCCGGCAGGTCTCAGCCTCATTTTACCCAGCCTGTACTTAAGATGGAGTTGCTCTGGTTCAAATACGTCTGATACTTTCAGGATGAACATCCACACAGACCTTCAGTCTGGTAAGATACATGTGGAGTCTCTGGTCGGGAGCACGCCTCTAATCCCAGCACTCTGGGAGGCCAAGGCGGGCGGATCATGAGGTCAAGAGATTGAGACCATCCTGGCCAACATGGTGAAACTCTGTCCTACTAAAAATACAAAAATCGGCTGGATGTGGTGGCGGGCGCCTGTCATCCCAGCTACTCGGGAGGCTGAGGCAGGAGAATCGCTTGAATCCGGGAGGTGGAGGTTGCAGTGAGCCGAGATTGCGCCACTGCACTCCAGCCTGGGCAACAAGAGTGAAACTCCATCACAAAAAAAAAAAGAAAAAAGAAAAAAAACATTTGCAGTCTCTTCTCTTGGAAGCAACCTGGGAGGCTTCATCTACTTAATAAAACCTCGGTCTCTACAACACCGTCATAAGCCAGACATGCCTTACTATGGATAATAACTCTTTCAACCGACTGCCAATAAGGACGTTTTTGTTTGGTTGTTTGTTTTGAGACAGAGTCTCCATCTGTCGCCCAGGCTGGAGTGTAGTGGCGTGATCTCGGTTCACTACAACCTCCGTCTCCCGGGTTCAAGCCATTCTCATGCCTCAGCCTCCCTAGCAGCTGAGATTACAGGCATGTGCCACCACGCCCTGCTAATTTTTTGTATTTTTAGTAGAAACCGGGTTTTGCCATGTTGGCCAGGCTGATCTCAAACTCCTGCCCTCAAGTGTTCAAGTGATTCTCCTGCCTCAGCCTCCCGAGTAACTGAGATTACAGGCTCGCACCACCACACCCAGCTAATTTTTTTTCCTTTTTTTTGGACAGAGTCTCACTCTGTCGCCCAGGCTGGAGAGCAGTGGCCTGATCTCGGCTCACTGCAAACTCCACCTCCCAGGTTCATACCATTCTCCTGCCTCAGCCTCTCGAGTAACTGGGACTACAGGCGCCTGCCACCACCCCTGGCTAATTTTTTTTGTTTTTAGTAGACACGTGGTTTCACCGTGTTAGCCAGGATGGTCTCGATCTCCTGATCTCATGATCTACCCGCCTCAGCCTCCCCAAGTGCTGGGATGACAGGCGTGAGCCACCATGCCTGGACTAATTTTGTATTTTTAGTAGAGACAGGGTTTCACCATGTTGGCCAGGATGGTCTCGATCTCCTGATCTCATGATCCACCTGCCTCGGCCTCCCAAAGTGCTGGGATGACAGGCGTGAGCCACCGCACCTGGAGCAGAAAATGTTTAAGTCTACCCCCACTCTGAGTCATCCTGCCCTTCCAGATGGAACCAAAGTACATGTTATGTGTATTGGTTGATGCGTCATGTCTCCCTAAAATGTGTAAAAGCAAGCTGCACCCCAACCGCCTTGAGCCCACGTCATCAGGACCTTCTGAGGCTGTGTCATGGCGTCCTCAACCCTGGCAAAGTCAACTTCCTCGACTGACTGACACCTGCCTCAGGTCCTTCTCGGTTTACCCTTCGAAGAGAGAAAAGGATGCTCGCTCCTCCTAGTGGCCATCAGGACAATTGCTTCCATTCAAGGCAAAGTTCTTCCAGAGAAATCTGTTCTGGATGTGGCTTACCAGGATCTATACACTAGAGAAAAAAATGCAGAAAAAAGGGCCCGCATAACTTCTGACATTAGAGTTCACGGTGGCCGGGCGTGGTGGCTCGCACCTGTCATGGCAGAACTTTGGGAGACCAGGGCGGGCGGATCACCTGAGGTCAGGAGTTCGAGACCAGCCTGGGCAACATGCTGAAACCCCGTCTCTACTAAAAATATACAATTAGCCTGGCGTGGTGGCTCACGCTTGTAATCCCAGCACTTTGGGTGACCAAGGCAGGTGGATCATGAGGTCAGTCGTTTGAGACCAGCCTGGGCAACGTGGCGAAACCCCATCTCTACCAAAAATACAAAAATTAGACGGGCGTGGTGTGTGCCTGTCATCCCAGCTATTCGGCAGGCTGAGGCAGGAGAATCGCTTGAAACCGGAAGGCGGAGGTTGCAGTGAGCTGAGATCAGGCCGTTGCACTCTAGCCTGGGCAACAAGAACGAAACTCCATCTCAAAAAATAATAATAATAATAATAATAATAAAAGAGTTCATGGTCCAACAGTGGAGTGTGATAAAAAAGGAAATGGTCTAGGCAATCGAATAAAAACATAAAGCTGACATGATGAACACCCCAAGCCATACATCTTCAAGGTGTTAGGGAAATGACAGAATTAAAAAGCAAAATCTCTACCAGGAATGATGGTTCACGCCTGTCATCCCAGCACTTTGGGAGGCCGAGGCGGGCAGAACGCTTGAGGTCAGGAGTTCGAGACCAGCCTGAGCAACACGGCGAAACCCTGTCTCTACAAAAAAAATATAAACTTAGCCCAGCGTGATGGTGGGTGCCTGTAATCCCAGCTACTTGGAAAGCTGAGGCAGGAGAATCGCTTGAACCTGACAGGCGGAGGTTGTGGTGAGCTGAGATTGCGCCATTGCACTCCAGTCTGGGCAACAAGAGAGAAACTGTGTCTCCGAAAAAAATAAAATAAAATAAAATAAAATACAAAAATTAGCCAGGGATGATGGTGCACACCTGTAATTCCAGCTACTCAGGAGGCTGAGGCAGGAGAATCACTTGAACCCAGGAGGTGGAGGCTGCAGTGAGCCGAGATCGTCCAGGGCACTCCAGCCTGGGCGACAGACATTCTGTCTCATTAAAAAAAAAAAAAAAAAAAAAAAAAAAAAAAAAAAAAAAAGCAAAATCTCCTACCAATCCAGGAACTCCTTCCTCCTCCTTCCAATCCAGAAACCCCCCTCCTCAAGGGTAGAAGAAAAACAAAATCTTTTTTTTTTTTTTTTTTACAAAACAAGCATTGTATTAGAGTGTGATGTACATCCCAGATCATCCGTGAAAGGGATCAGAAACACGAAAGAAAGAAATCTCACCCTTTTATGGGCCGGGTGTGGTGGCTCACACCTGTCATCCCAGCACTTTCGGAGGCCGAGGCGGGCGGATCACCTGAGGTCGGGAGTTCAAGACCAGCCTAACCCACATGGAGAAACCTTGTCAGCAAAAAATTTCGGGGCCGTGGTGGTGCGTGCCTCACCAGCTACTCGGGAGGTGAGGCAGGAGAATCAAGAACCAGGAGCGGAGGTTGCAGTAACCTGCACTCCAGCCTGGGCCACAAGAGTAAAACTCTGTCTCCAAAAAAAAAAAAAAAAGAAAAAAAAGAAAAAGAAAGAAAGAAATCTCATCCCTTCATGCAGCAAAGTGGAGAGTTTCTAAAACTGAAGAAGGACTCATTATGACAGGAGGTATAGGCTTTGCAATTTGGAGTCAGGTGACAGCTTAAATGAAGCTCTTCTCCTCTGTGGCTTTTTCCTTCCCCCTTGGGGACCACATTTCAAAGAGATTCCTCCCAGACACTGCAGGAAACATTCTTGAGCTATGATATGGGTGGTACAGGTTTCTTAAAAAGATTTACATACATTTGAAAAAGGCAGAGAAAGAACTTGCAGCTACCAGTTTTGAGTTTTGCTGGGTGGGGTGGGTGGGGGAGTGGGAAAATATCCCTCCCCTCATTTTTCAGCAAGAGAAAATTTAAGCCTCTGATTTCTTTTCTTTCCTTTTTTTTTTTTTTTTTTTTTTTTTGAGATGGAGCTTTACTCTTGTCGCCCAGGCTGGAGTGCAGTGACACAATCTCTGTTCACTGTAACCTCCGCCTCCCGGGTTCAACCGATTCTCCTGCCTCAGCCTCCCTAGTAGCTGGGATTACTGGCGACTACCACCACGCCCAGCTAATTTTGTGTTTTTTAGTAGAGATAGGGTTTCACCCTGTTGGCCGGGGTGGTCTCAAACTCCTGACCTCAACTGATACACCGCTTTCAGCCTCCCGAAGTGTAGAATTACAGGCACGAGTCACTGCACCAGGCCAGCCTCTGATGTTTTAGTGTATCTGCCCTTGATGGGGGAAAATAATGAAAACATCTTTTTGGATGTGGAATTGTTTTTAGTGAAACCTAACATTTAAAAGGACAAAGCAGACCGGGCGCGGTGGCTCACACCTGTAATCGCAACACTTTGGGAGATGGAGGCGAGCGAATCACGAGATCAGGAGTTCGAGACCAGCCTGGCCAACATGGTGAAACCCCATCTCTACTAAAAATACAAACAAATGCCAGGCGTGGTAGCACGCACCTGTAATCCCAGCACTTTGGGAGGTCGAGGCAGGCGGATCACCTGAGGTCAGGAGTTCAAGACCAGCCTGACCAACATGGCGAAACCCCGTCTCTAGTAAAAATACAAAAAAATTAGCCGGTCGTGGTGGTGGGCACCTGTCATCCCAACTACTCGGGAGGCTGAGGCAGGAGAATCGCTTGAACCCAGGAGGCGGAGGTTGCAGTGAGCCAACATCGTGCCTTTGCACTCCAGCCTGGGCGACAGAGCAAGACTCCGTCTCAAAAAAAAAAATACAAAAAAATTAGCCAGGCGTGGTGGCAGGTGCCTATAACCCCAGCTACTGGGAGGCTCAGGCAGGAGAATCTCTTGAACCCAGGAGGTGGAGGTTGCAGTGAGCCAAGATCGTGCCATTTCACTCCAGCCTGGGCGACAGAGCAAGACTCCGTCTCAAAAAGACAAAAAATACAAAAAAATTAGCCAGGCGTGGCGGCAGGTGCCTATAACCCCAGCTACTGGGAGGCTGAAGCAGGAGAATCACTTGAACCCAGGAGGTGGAGGTTGCAGTGAGCCAAGATCGTGCCATTTCACTCCAGCCTGGGCGACAGAGCAAGACTCCATCTCAAAAAAACAAAAAATACAAAAAAATTAGCCGGGCGTGGTGGCAGGTGCCTATAACCCCAGCTACTGGGAGGCTGAAGCAGGAGAATCACTTGAACCCAGGAGGCAGAGGTTGCAGTGAGCCAACATCATCATGCCTTTGCACTCCAGCCGGGGGGACAGTGCGAGACAACACCTCAAAAAAAAAAAAAAAAAAAAGGTGGCAAAGCAATAGGGTCGCGGTGGCGGTTTGCTTTTCCCCCATTCGTGGTCCCCCCAGCCCTGCCTGCCTCTGACAGGTGCAATCTTGGAGCGAACGGAGCTGGGTTCCATCGGCTGCTCCATGCTGCCACCTGCTGGCGGGCGCCGGTGCACGCTCTTCCGGCAGGGCCCACCTGTTGCCATGGCAACAAGAGGGTTTGCCTGAAGAAGTGGGCTGTCCAGTTCTCACCTATGTCTACAAACACCATTCCAGCCCAGGCGGGCTGCACGCATGAGCCTGCTGCACTTTAGGGGTGGCCACAGCGCTTATAATGTTTTTTTAGAGGGTGAGGAACCTATATACACACACAGAGGGAGGCTCACTTGACTTCCAGTGGGGTGACCTCCCCACGAGTCCATCGTGGTTCCACATCCCCTAACTCAAAAATGCACTGAGTATCTTGATGCACGGACCGTAAAGCTGAAAAGTTGCAAAATCAACCATCGTAAGCTGGAAACCATCGGTATATATTCACGTCTACACACACTTTTTAAAAATTCATTTATTTTGAGACGGAGTCTCGCTCTGTGCCCCAGGCTGGAGGGCAGTGGCACGACCTCGGCTCACTGCAACCTCCGCCTCCCGAGTTCAAGCGATTCTCCTGCCTCAGCCTCCTGAGCAGCTGGGACTACAGGCGCCCCCCACCACGCCCGGCTAATTTTTTGTATTTTTAGTAGAGGTGGGGTTTCACCTTGTTAGCCAGGATGGTCTCGATCTCCTGACCTTGTGATCCGCCCACCTCGGCCTCCCATAGTGCTGGGATTGCAGACATGAGCCACCGCGCCCGGCCTACACACACTTTCTTTATTAAAATATTGCAGGCTAGGTGCGATGGCTCACGCCTGTAATCCCAGCACTATGGGATGCCGAGATGGGTGGATCACAAGGTCAGGAGGTCCAGACCAGCGTGGCCAAGATGGTGAAACCCTGTCTCTACTAAAAATACAAAAATTAGCTGAGTGTGGTGGCATGTACCTGTAATCCCAGCTACTCAGCAGGCAGAGGCAGAAGAATTACTTGAACCCAGGAGGCAGAGGTTGCAGTGAGCTGAGATCATACCACTGCACTACAGCCTGGGCAACAGAGTGAGTCTCCATCTCAAAAAAAAAAAAAATTGCAGTTTAATATAGAATAAACAAATGTATAAAGACAGAGAAAACAATGGTTACCACCCAAATGCCCATCAAGGATAGATTGGAGTAAGAAAATGTGGTAGATATACACCATGGATTACTATGCAGCCATAAAAAGGAACGAGACCATGTCCTTTGCTGGGACGTGGATGGAGCTGGAAACCATTATCCTCAGCAAACTCACACAGGAACAGAAAACCAAACACCGCATGTTCTCACTCATAAGTGGGAGGTGAACAATGAGAACACATGGACACAGGGAGGGGAACATCACACACCCGGGCCTGTTGCAGGCACAGAGGGCAGGAGAGCAGCAGAAAAAAAAGAGCTAATGCATGCTGGACTTAATACCTAGGTGATGGATTCATCCAGGCAGACACTATGGCATGGTAACAAACGTGCTGGCCCCCCAAACCATGAGAAAAACAATCATTGGACTAGACTTACAAAATCACTAGCTACCCATGGTTGGGGGTAGGTGAAATGGGGAGTTATTCCTTAAGGGCTGTGAGTTTCTGTCTGGGGTGATGAAGAAAAGTTGAGACAGCTGTAGAACATTATGAATGTATTTCAATGCTGCCATAGAAAAGGATGAGTTCATGACCTTTGCAGGGACATGGATGAAGCTGGAAACCATCATCCTCAGCAAACTGACACAGTAAACCAAACACCGCATGTTCTCACTCATAAGTGGGAGTTTAACAATGAGAACACATGGACACAGGGAGGGGAACATCACACACCAGGGCCTGTCAGAGGGTAGGGGGCTGGGGGAGGGAGAGCATTAGGAGAAATACCTAATGCATGTGGGGCTTAAAACCTAGATGACAGGTTGACAGGTGCAGCAAACCACCATGGCACATGTAAACCTATGTAACAAACCTGTACATTCTGCAAATGTATCCCAGGACTTAAAGTAAAATCAATAAAATAAAATAAAAAACATTATGAATGTATTTAATGCCACGGAACTGTATGCTTAAAAATGGTCAAAATGGCAAATGGTATATTATGTCTACATTACCACCATAAACATATAAGAATTGATTGCAATTTCTTCCTTAAGGCTAGAACAAAACAAATCCAATTGTTAGAAATCAAAGGCAAAAACAACCTGCCCTAATTGCTAATGTAACATGAGAGTGTAAAGGAAAAAAATGCTGGCTCGTTGAAGTGGTATAATATGCCAGTATGGACACCTTTGTCCTGCCTCTCACTGTGATACTCGGTGTCAGAAAAGAATTCAAGCCCAACCAACCAAAGAGAAACTTTACACTGGGGAGTCTTTGGAAGGATAAAAAAAAATCCCGAAAAGATGCATCGACACAACTTTACTGCAAGGCCGGGCACGGTGGATCACACCTGTAATCCCAGCACTTTGGGAGGCCGAGGCAGGCAGATCACGAGGTCAGGAGATCGAGACCAGCCTGGCCAATATGGTGAAGTCTCCTTCTCTATTAAACATAATAAAATTAGCTGGGCATGCTGGCGCGCGCCTGTCATCCCAGCTACTTGGGAGACTGAGGCAGGAGAATCATTTGAACCTGGAAGGCAGAGGATACAGTGAACCAAGATAGCGTCACTGCACTCCAGCCTGGATGACAGAGTGAGACTCTGTCTCAAAAACAAAACAAAACAAAACGACTACAACAAAAACTTGACTGTAATAGAAGGAAACATACGAGCCTCCTGTAGGTGTTATCACTCATAAGTTTCACTTCACAAATGGCCATTTTGAGGGAGCCCCAAAGACAGCAATCATTCTTAAATTATAGAGTTGATCAACCAAAGGTCAATCATAGTAGTGTCAGCAATGCTGAAAAAATGGTGGCGTTTTTTGTTTTGTATTGTTTTGTTTTGTTTCTGAGATGGAGTTTCACTCTTGTTGCCCAGGCTGGAGTGCAATGGCACGATCTCGGCTCACCGCAACCTCCACCTCCCGGGTTCAAGTGATTCTCCTGCCTCAGCCTCCCAAGTAGCTGGAATTACAGGCGTACCCCACCACACCCGACTACTTTTTTGTATTTTTAGTAGAGACGGGGTTTCTCCATGTTGGTCAGGCTGGTCTCGAACTGCTAACCTCAGGTGATCCACCTACCTCGGCCTCCCAAAGTGCTGGGATTACAGGCGTGAACCACCACGCCTGGCCGTCTCTTTTTTTTTTATAAGTACATCAGTCATATTGGATTTTGAGCTCACCCTAATGATCTCATCTTAACTTGATTTCATCAGCAAAGATCTTACTTCTTTTTTTTTTTTTTTTTTTTTTTTGAGACAGAGCTTCACTCTTGTTGCCCAGGCTGGAGTGCAGTGGCACAATCTCAGCTCACCAGAACCTCTGCCTCCCAGGTTCAAGCGATTCTCCTGCCTCAGCCTCCCTAGTAGCTGGGATTACAGGCATGTGCCACCATGCCCAGCTAATTTTGTATTTTTAGTAGAGACAGGGTTTCTCCATGTTGATCAGGCTGGTCTCAAACTCCCAACCTCAGGTGATCTGCCCTCCTGGGCCTCCCAAAGTGCTGGGATGACAGGCATGACCCACCGTGCCCGGCCGATCTTACTTCTAAATAAGATCCCATTCACAGGTTCCAGGAGCCACAGCCTGGACAGATCTTTTGGGGGACAGAATTCAACCCACGACAACTTGCTTTGACAATTATTCCATTTGTTTTGTTTTCTCATCTTTTTAGTTGGAAAAAAAAAAAAAGTGTTTAGACTGAGAGTAAAGAAAGTACCAAAACCATCTAAAACGTACACTAGAGGAAAACAAGAAGTAGAAAACCTTGTTGACATCATGGAAGAGGCCCAGGGAGAGATGGGTACGAGATTGGTAGGAGGGAAATCTTTTCCTCCTCAGTAACATCTTCTGCTGATTTCTCTGTATCCACAGATGGGGCGTGATCTAATCTGACGGCAAATGCCTGTGTTCTCATGGCGGCTGCATGGAAAGATTTGAGTACAGATCCATACAGGAGAGACAGACAGGACTGTCTGAGGCAGAAAGAGAGACAGAAAGCTTGTCTCACGGTTGAACACTTCTCACTGTTGAAATGGCATCAGTAATACATCACAGAGCTGTGCAAGGCAGCCTGAAAGGAGAACCTCATACTTCATAGACACCCATTGTTGCTACATCCATCACTGGTGCCAAAGTTCTGTTCAGGATGAAGCTTCTAACAGACACCTCTCAAGGTGAACACTGCAGCCCCACCTTAAAGCATGAAGAGGACCCAAACATTGCCTACGGTCAATGTCAAAGCTGAGCTCTCCCACCCCCATCAGTGTGGTCCTCAGTAAAGCCCGGGAAACAATCTACAAAGTAGAGGCAGTCCAACCCTGTCCATAGAAACCTCCAGTCACTTATCGTGTGAACACCAAGAACAAGAAGCCACTGGAGATACATCTCTTTATTATTATGTCTTGTGTGCTTTGACAGTAGTTCCAGATCACAAGAAAAAGTTATTTCCTGACTAAAATGGCATCATAAATGGCTCCTGTTTTCTTAAACTGGAAGTCTCTGAAGCCAGCAGAGGAGAGGAGCATGTGGTAGTGGGTGGGGGTCCTCTCCTGCCCTTCTGTCTGCACAAGCATGTTCAGAGAGTAGAGCTGCGTGAGCAGAGGGCCCCGCCTGTCTTCATCCAGGAGGCTTTCAATTACCAGAATGCCACCACCTAGAAAGGGAGGGGCACAGTCCACATCACACACACAGACTGTGCCAAAGTCCCAGTGAACCATAAGGACAACCAGACTTCAGAGGACAGTCAGGGCACTGTCTCCATCACACACTCAGAGGCTGTACCCACGTCTTTATGGAATATCACAGAATAGACGGACCTCACAGAACAGACAGCAGGGACACTGTCCCCTTCACACACACACAGAGGCTGTACCCACATCCTCATGAACCACCAGATGGGTGGACCTCACAGGAGAACTGGGACACTGTGCCATCACACACTCAGAGGCTGTACCCACATCCTCATGAACCACCAGATGGGTGGACCTCACAGGAGAACTGGGACACTGTCTCCAACACAGACACAGAGGCTGTACCCACGTCCTCATGAACATCAGGATGAGTGGACCTCACAGGAGAACTGGGACACTGTCCCCATCTCACACACAGAGGCTGTACCCACGTCCTCATGAACCATCAGGATGAGTGGACCTCACAGGAGAACTGGGACACTGTCCCCATCTCACACACAGAGGCTGTGCCCACGTCCTCGTGAACCATCAGGATGAGTGGACCTCACAGGAGAGCTGGGACACTGTCCCCTTCACACACAGAGGCTGTACCCACGTCCTCGTGAACCATCAGGATGAGTGGACCTCACAGGAGAGCTGGAACACTGTCCCCATCTCACACACACAGGCTGTGCCCATGTCCTCATGAACCATCAGGATGAGTGGACCTCACAGGAGAACTGGGACACTGTCCCCAACACACACACAGAGGCTGTGTCCACATCCTCATGAACCATCAGGATGAGTGGACCTCACAGGAGAACTGGGACACTGTCCCCATCTCACACACAGAGGCTGTGCCCACGTCCTCGTGAACCATCAGGATGAGTGGACCTCACAGGAGAGCTGGAACACTGTCCCCATCTCACACACACAGGCTGTGCCCACATCCTCATGAACCATCAGGATGATTGGAGCTCACAGGAGAACTGGGACACTGTCTCCTTCACACACACACACAGAGGCTGTGTCCACATCCTCATGGACCATCAGGATGGGTGGACCTCACAGGAGAGCTGGGACACTGTCTCCTTCACACACACACACAAAGGCTGTGTCCACGTCCTCATGGACCATCAGGATGGGTGGACCTCACAGGAGAACTGGGACACTGTCCCCTTCACACACACAGAGGCTGTGCCCACATCTTCATGGACCATCAGGATAGGTGGACCTCAGAAGTCAGTGAGGCACTGTCCTCATGACACACACAAATACTAGCCTAATTCTGAAACAGTTTCACCAAAGTGAGGCCACTGAAGTTTCAGAGGACCTTTCACTTTTTCCATCTTTATGTGGTTTTATCAATAGAAGAGAAATTAGGACTCTATTTCTTGTACGTAGTTATCTAAAAGGAAAGCCTTTTGGCAGGATGTCTACACTTACCTGTGGGATGATTTCAGTGCCTGCCTTCTCAATGTGACTCGTGTAGTTCTGCCCCGAGTCACAAGCACAGCTGATATGCAAACCCTACAGCTTACCTGGCTTGCAAGTATGGTAGACCCTCTCCAGCAGGTGTGAACATTTTCCATCTGCCCAGTCATGGAGGATCCTGGCCAGGATGTACAGATCTGCTTCCGGAAGAGGGTCTTTAAAGAAATCCCCTGGAACACAGGGCAATAGGACAGGCACCCTGAGGTCAGCCTGCCATCCAATCCCATTTGACTAAACCTATTTCAGGTACAAAAGGTCACCGGGATGGGTCATACCTTTCCCAGGTCTTCCAGGCTAGTGACCTGCAGATCTAGCCTTGAAAAACAAAAAGGCTCAGGAGAAAGATAAGAAAATACTGAATGATATGTGTCTCCAACACACACACACAGAGGCTGTGCTCACGTCCTCATGAACCATCAGGATGGGTGGACCTCACAGGAGAGCTGGGACACTGTCCCCTTCACACACAGAGGCTGTGCTCACGTCCTCATGGACCATCAGGATGGGTGGACCTCACAGGAGAACTGGGACACTGTCCCCTTCACACACAGAGGCTGTGCTCACGTCCTCATGGACCATCAGGATACGTGGACCTCACAGGAGAGCTGGGACACTGTCCCCAACACACACACAGAGGCTGTGCTCACGTCCTCATGGACCATCAGGATGGGTGGACCTCACAGGAGAACTGGGACACTGTCTCCTTCACACACAGAGGCTGTGCTCACGTCCTCATGGACCATCAGGATGGGTGGACCTCACAGGAGAGCTGGGACACTGTCTCCTTCACACACAGAGGCTGTGCCCACATCCTCATGGACCATCAGGATGGGTGGACCTCACAGGAGAACTGGGACACTGTCCCCAACACACACACAGAGGCTGTGCTCACGTCCTCATGGACCATCAGGATGGGTGGACCTCACAGGAGAACTGGGACACTGTCCCCAACACACACACAGAGGCTGTGCCCACATCCTCATGAACCATCAGGATGGGTGGACCTCACAGGAGAACTGGGACACTGTCTCCTTCACACACAGAGGCTGTGCTCACGTCCTCATGGACCATCAGGATGAGTGGACCTCACAGGAGAACTGGGACACTGTCCCCTTCACACACACAGAGGCTGTGCTCACGTCCTCATGGACCATCAGGATGGGTGGACCTCACAGGAGAGCTGGGACACTGTCCCCAACACACACACAGAGGCTGTGCCCACATCCTCATGAACCATCAGGATGGGTGGACCTCACAGGAGAACTGGGACACTGTCTCCAACACACACACAGAGGCTGTGTCCACGTCCTCATGGACCATCAGGATGAGTGGACCTCACAGGAGAACTGGGACACTGTCCCCTTCACACACACAGAGGCTGTGTCCACATCCTCATGGACCATAAGCATGGGTGGACCTCACAGGAGAGCTGGGACACTGTCTCCTTCACACACAGAGGCTGTGCTCACGTCCTCATGGACCATCAGGATGGGTGGACCTCTCTCCTTCTCCTTTAAAAAATCATGTTACGATTTCTTTTTTGTTTTGTTGTTTTGTTTGAGATGGAGTTTTGCTCTTGTCGCCCAGGCTGGAGTGCAATGGCCCGATCTCAGCTCACCACCACCTCCACCTCCTGGGTTCAAGCGATTCTCTTGCCTCAACCTCCCAAGTAGCTGGGATTACAGACATGCACCACCACACCGGGCTAATTTTTGTATTTTTAGTCGAGACAGGATTTCTCCACGTTGCTGAGGCTGGTCTCTAACTCCCAACTTCAGGTGATCCGCCCGCCTCAGTCTCCCAAAGTGCTGGGATTACAGGTGTGAGCCACCATGCCTGGCCCGTGTTGTGATTTCTTTCTTTCTGATGTCTCCTGCAAAAGTACACCTGCTATTATGACTCAAAAGGCCCTGGGAATTCGGTCAGCACCTGCTATCTGATGAGTTGAACCGAACCTCCAGTCAAGACCCATTCCCAGATTTGGAGTAAACACCAAAGAGTCACCCTTTATCTTTTACGTGTGTGATGTCAAACACTCAAGTCTCGTCATACGTTTCCTGCAAAGTCATAAGGTGCCAAACTTGGGAGAGATCTTGGTGAGCTCTGTGCGGGAAAGAGTTAACTCAGGCCAGGTGCGGTGGCTCACGCCTGTCATCCCAGAACTTTGGGAGGCCGAGGCAGGCGGATCACAAGGTCAGGAGATCGAGACCATCCTGGCTAATACGGTGAAACCCTATCTACTAAAAATACAAAAATTAGCTGGGCGTGGTGGTGGGTGCCTATAATCTCAGCGACTTAGGAGGCTGAGGCAGAGAACTGCTTGAACCGGGAGGCAGAGGTTGCAGTGAGCTGAGACAGTGCCACTGCACTCCAGACTGGTCGACAGAGCGAGACTCCACTTCAAAAAATAAATAAATAAATAATTTTTTTTTTAAAAAAAAAGGCCGGACACGGTGGCTCACACCTATAATCCCAGCACTTTGGGAGCCTGAGGTGGGCAGATCACAAGGTCAGGAGATCGAGATCATCCTGGCTAACACGGTGAAACCCCGTCTCTACTAAAAATACAAAAAAATATTAGCCGGGCCTCGTGGCGGGCCGCTGTAGTCCCAGCTACTCGGGAGGCTGAGGCAGGAGAATCTCTTGAATCTGGGAGGTGGAGTTTGCAGTGAGCCAAAATCCCGCCACTGCACTCCAGCCTGGGCGACAAGAGCGAAACTCAGTCAAGAAAAAAGAGGGGGGGGGGGAGGAGGGGGGGGGGGGGGGGGGGGGGGGGGGGGGAGGGGGGGGGAGGGGAGGGAAGGGAAGGGAAGGAAAGGGAAGGGAAGGGAGAGAAAAGAAAAGAAAAAAGAAAAGAGAAAAAGAAGGAGGGAGGGAGGGAAGGAAGGAGGGAGGGAGGGAAGGAAGGAAGGAAAGAGACAGAGAGAAAGAAAGAAAGAAAGAAGAGAAAGAAAGGAAAGAAAGGAAAGGAAAGGAAGGAAGGAAGGAAGGAAGGAAGGAAGGAAGGAAGGAAGGAAGGAAGGAAGGAAGGAAGGAGAAACGATGTGACTATGTGTCACAGAAAGCAGGCAGTTTGCCTGGGGTCTCATGGTAAATGGAACTCACGTGCAGCTTCCAGATTCCAACCCTGGGTGCTTCCCATTAAACCATAAGGTATCCTAACAGTTGTTCAGGTTGCAAAACCATGAACAAAAAAATCATTTTCTCTCAGGTCCTATCCAACCAACAAGTGTTGCTACAAACTCTTTCATTTTTTTTATTTTTTTATTTTTGAGATAAGGTCTCGCTCTGTCGCCCAGGCTGGAGTGCAGTGGCACGATTATGGCTCACTGCAGCCTGCACCTGCCACGCTCAGGCGATCCTCCCATTTCGACCTCCGGAACAGCTGGGGCCACAGCTGTGCATGGCTACACCTGGCTAATTTTTTTTTTTTTTTGTAGAGACAGGGTCTCACCATGTTACCCAGGCTGATGGTAAACTTCTGAGCTCAAGTGAGCCACCCACCTCGGCCTCCTAAAGTGCTTGGATGACAAGCAGGGGTCACTGCCCTGGGCCTTACCTCTTTTTTTTTTTTTTTTTTTTTGAGACAGAGTCTCACACTGTCGCCCAGGCTGGAGTGCGGTGGCACCATCTGGGCTCACTGCAAGCTCCGCCTCCCAGGTTCACGCCATTCTCCTGCCTCAGCCTCCACAGTAGCTGGGACTACAGGTGCCTGCCACCTCGCCCGGCTAATTTTCTTTTTTAATTTTTAGCAGAGACGGGGTTTCTCCGTCTTAGCCAGGATGGTCTCGATCTCCTGACCTCGTGATCCACCCGCCTCGGCCTCCCAAAGTGCTGGGATGACAGGCGTGAGCCACCACAGTGGGCCTGGACCTTAACAATCTGAGAAAGTAGCATGAAAACAGGACAATGGACGCTGTAATAGGAAATCTTAAAGCCTTCTTCATCCAACTCAGGACCTTGGCATACGCTGATTGCTCCTAAAACAAGGCTTTATTTTTTTAAGATGTCCTGGATCTTGGCTCACTGCAACCTCCACCTCCCAGTTCAAGTGATTCTCCTACCTCAGCCTCAAGTAGCTGGGACTACGGGTGCACACCACCCTCCCCAGCTAATTTTTTGTATTTTTAGTAGAGACGGGGTTTCACTGTGTCAGCCAGGATGGTCTCGATCTCTTGACCTTGTGATCCGCCCGCCTCGGCCTCCCAAAGTGCTGGGATTACAGGCGTGAGCCACCGCGCCCGGCCAGCGTGCTGTTTCTTTCACATAAACCAGGTTCTTCTCATCCTTCAGGTCTCATCTCAGCCTCTCGTGACCAAGCTAGTTCGATTTGATGTTTTCTCCATGGAATACAACTCAGTCATAAAACGGAAAGAAATAATGCCTTCGCAGCAACTTGGATGGAGCTGGAGGCCACCGTTTTACATGAAGGAACTCAGGAATGAAAAAAAAATATTGGATGTTTTCACTTACAAGTGGGAGCTAAGATACGAAGATGCAAAGACATACAAATGAGACAAAGAATTTTGGGGACTCAGGGTGAAATGTGGGAGGTGGGTGAGGGATAAAAGACTCTCAAAAAAAAAAAAAAAAAAAAAAAAAAAGAAAAGAAAAAGAAAAAGAAAAGTCGGGCACGATGGTTCACGCCTGTCATCCCAGCACTTTGGGAGGCTGAGGCGGGCAGATCGGCCGAGGTCAGGAGTTTGAGACCGGCCTGTCCAACATGATGAAATCCCACCTGTACTAAAAAGTACAAAATTTAGTCAGGTGTGTGGTAGCAGGCACCGTCATCCCAGCTACTCAGGAGGCTGAGGCAGGAGAATTGCTTGAACTGGGGAGGTGGTGGGTGCAGAGAGCCGAGATGGTGCCACTATACTCCAGCTTGGGCGACAGATGCAAACTTTGTCTCAAAAATAAATAAATAAAATAAAATAATTTTTAAAAAACAGTACATATTGAGTACAGTGCACATGGCTCGGGGGATGGGTGTAACAAAATCTCAGAATTCACCACTAAAAAACTCACCTGGTTGGGCACGGTGGCTCACACCTGTCATCCCAGCACTTTGGGAGGCCGAGGTGGGTGGATCACCTGAGGCTGGGAGTTCAAGACCAGCCTGGCCAACATGGTGAAGCCCCGTTTGTACTAAAAATACAAAACTAGCCGGGCGTGGTGGGGGGCACCTGTAATCCCAGCTACTTGGGAGGCCGAGGCAGGAAAATCACTTGAAGCCGGGAGGTGGAGGTTGCAGTGAGCCGAGATTGCACCACTGAACTCCAGCCTGTAATCCCAGCAGTTCAGGAGGCCGAGGTGGGCAGATCACCTGAGGTCGGGAGTTCGAGACCAGCCTGGCCAACATGGGGAAACCCTGTCTCTACTAAAAGTTCAAAAATTAGCCGGGCGAGGTGGCGGGCGCCTGTCATCCCAGCTACTCGGGAGGCTGAGGCAGGAGAATCGCGTGAACCCGGGAGGTGGAGGTTGCAGTGAGCTGACATTGCACCACTGCACTCCAGCCTGGGGGACAGAGCAAGACTCTGTATCAAATAATAATAATGATAATAATAATTGTAAGAAAGCTGTATACCTACACACAGCTTTCCATCCATCATGAGTAACAGACAGTGTGGAGTTGAGGGTGTTGTTGGGAGCAAGAAGAAAACCACAACAGGCCAGGCGCGGTGGCTCACACCTGTCATCCCAGCACTTTGGGAGGCCGAGACGGGCGGATCACGAGGTCAGGAGATCGAGACCATCCTGGCTAACACGGTGAAACCCCGTCTCTACTAAAAATACAAAAAACTAGCCGGGCGAGGTGGCGGGCACCTGTAGTCCCAGCTACTCGGGAGGCTGAGGCAGGAGAATGGCGTGAACCCGGGAGGCGGAGCTTGCAGTGAGCTGAGATCCGGCCACTGCACTCCAGCCTGGGCGACAGAGCGAGACTCTGTCTCAAAAAAAAAAAAAAAAAAAAAAAAAATCGCATGACGTCTTCATCATCTCCCAGAAGCGTCCAGCCACACCCCGTGCTCGGAGAAACCATGAGACACGTCTCTGCTTCCCTGACAGACACCAACACACCTTCCTGGAGGTGAATGTCTTCCTCCTCCGGGAATGAGAAGTGCTGCTTTGCCGTCCGCACCACTTCTGGGACGTCGAAAACGGTCACCTTACATCCAGGATACAGAGACAGGCATTCCTTTGCCAGAGCTCCAGGGCCACCTGGAAGAGGACAAAACGTGTCTGGCCCCCAGAGATGAACCGGGAAGACGTCACTCGCCCTCCACGCACCGTGGACCCATGAAGGGTTCAAACCAGGAACTTGGGTCCTTCCACCGTGTCTGGTCTTCGACACCAGCCTGGCCAACGTGGCAAAACTCCGTGTCCATCAAAAAAATACAAAAATTAGCCTGCCGTGGTGGCGGACGCCTGTGATCCCAGCTACTCGGGAGGCTGAGGCAGGAGAATCGCTTGAACCCGGGAGGCGGAGGTTGCAGTGAGCTGAGATCACACCACTGCACTCCAGCCTGGGCGATAGAGCAAGATTACATCTAAAAAATAAAATAAAATATAGGGGCTGGGCACGGTGGCTCACGCCTGTCATCCCAGCAGTTTGGGAGGCCGAGGCAGGTCAATCACGAGGTCAAGAGATACAGAGCAGCCTGGCCAACATGGCAAAACCCCGTCTCTATTTAAAAATCCAAAAATTAGCCTGGCATAGTGGCGTGCACCTGTAATCCCAGCTACTTGGGAGGCTGGGGCGGGAGAATTGCTTGACCTGGGAGGCGGAGGTTTGCAGTGAGCTGAGATCGCACCACTGTACTCCAGCCTGGGCAATAGAGCAAGATTACATCTAAAAAAAAGATAAAATATAGGGGCCAGGCATTGTTGCTCACACCTGTCATCCCAGCATTTTCGGAGGCCAAGGCAGGTGGATCACGAGGTCAAGAGATACAGACTAGCCTGGCCAACATGGCAAAACCCCGTCTTTATTTAAAAAATCCAAAAATTAGCCTGGCATAGTGGCGGGCACCTGTAATCCCAGCTACTTGGGAAGCTGGGGCAGGAGAATTGCTTGACCTGGGAGGCGGAGGTTGCAACGAACCGAGATCGTACCACTGTACTCCAGCCTGGGCAATAGAGCAAGATTACATCTTAAAAAAAGATAAAATAGAAATAAAAGAAAAGCGTGCTTGCGGCGGAGATGTTTGCTGACTCTAGGAAGTGCCCAGTGCCGGGAGGAATGATTCCTCCAAGACCAGAAATCCCCTACATGTCAAAGCATCAGAATGCAGAAAATAAAAGCCATTGTTAGGCCGGGCGCGGCGGCTCACACCTGTCATCCCAGCACTTTGGGAGGCCGAGGCGGGCACAGCTCATGAGGTCAAGAGATCGAGACCAACATGGTGAAACCCTGTCTCTACTAAAAATACAAAAAATTAGCCGGGTGGGGGAGCTTGCACCTGTAGTCCCAGCTACTCTGGAGGCTGAGGTGGGAGAATTGCTTGAACCTGGGAAGCGGAGGTTGCAGTGAGCTGAGATCGTCCCACTGCACTCCAGCCTGGGTGACAGAGTGAGACTCCATCTCAAAAAAAAAAAAAAGACATTGCTAACACGCTCCCTACAGAGAACAGGAGACACGGCTGTGAGGTATTGGGGGTTGGGGGGGTACCTACCACCAAGGTCGCACATAAGTGGGAACCCCGAAAGGTCAAAGGCGGTGAGCACGCTTCTCCCGTTGACGCTCCAGACCTCCTGCAGAGCTTGCATGAACTGCAGCCGCTCACCCTCAGACCTGGCGTGCAAAGCCACGCTCGTGAAGACGGTGAAGATCCGGGCAAGCGTCCAGAGCAAGGGCGTACATAACCCCCTGCTGAGAACAGAGCTGTACCCCACAGGTGCACCTGAGGGCTTCGTATGTGTGAAATGGAACACGGAGTCATTTGGGATGGGGGAACCAAAGACAAAGAGGTCGGCCACCAAAGGGTACGCAGCTCTGGGAAACCCGGGGTCGAGTCAGAACGCATCATTGTTCTCTGGATGGGAAGGGATTTCCCCGCTCGATGGGAAGGGATTTCTATCCGAAGAGGAGTTTAGATGTTTTCTAAGGGGAAAGTCGATAATATGTCCCCCCACCCACAGAGCTCAGCTCCAGAGGACAAATCCAGGAAGGGGGGGGGGTCCACATATCCTGGGGCAGGGGCCCCAGAAGGTGGGAATTCAGGTGGTGGGGGAAGAGGCTAGAGAAAAGGCAGGAACTAGTAAGGGAGGGAGGTGAGATGGAGCCAAGGACAGCTGGACACGGAGGCGGACAGAGCTCATGTGTTGCAAGCTCCCTCTCTCCTCCTGTCCTCTTTAAAGAGCCTGCTGCGGGGGTTTGCCTCAGAGTAATGAGGGCTGCAAAACTGCCTCTTAGGTACCGGAGTCACTATTCACGTGATGACCACACTAAAAGCCCAGGTTCCACACCGCAACACGTAAGCATGGAAGAGACGGGGACTTGTGCCCACTAAACAGATACATATATACACATATACGTACACATGTATACATATATTCACATATATATGAAGAAAGGAAGGAAGAAGGAGAAAAAGAAAAAAGGAAAGAAGAAAGGAAAGGAGAGAAAGAAAGAAAGAGAGAGAAAGAAAGAAAAGAAAAAAGAAAGGAAATGAGGAAGGAAGGAGGGAAGGAAGGAAGGAAGGAAGGAAAAGAAAGAAATGGGTGAGGGAGGGAGGAAAGGAGAGAGGGTGGGTGGGAGGGAAGGAAGGAAGGACTAAGGGAAGGGGGGAAGGAAGGAAGTGAGGGAGGGAAGTAGAGAGGGTGGGAGGGAGGGAAGGGAGGAAGGAAGGAGACAGGGAGGGAGGAAGGGAGAAAGGAAAGAAGGTAGGAAGGAAAAAAAAGAAACAAGGAAAAGAAAGAAAGAAAGAAAGAAAGAAAGAGAAAGAAAGACTGAAAGGAGAAGAGAGGAGGAAAAAAGGAGGGGAAATATGGGGCATGAAAACGGAAGACGAGAGAAAGGAGAAGATGGGAGAGGAGAAGGAGAGAGGCAGGCGAAGGGAGGCGACGGGAGAGGTAGAAATGAAAAGAGAGGAGAGAAGGGAAGAGAAAGAAAGGAGGAAAGAGAGGAGAAAGGAAGAGGAAAAGAAGAGAAAGAGGATGAAAGGGGATGGGAGGGAAAAGGAGAGGAGAGGAAAGAAGAGAGTGAAGAAGAGAGAAGGGAGAGGAGACAAGAGAGGGAAGATGGGAGAGAGGAGGGGGGAGGTGGAGAGAAAAAGAGAGGAGAGAAGGAAAAGGAGAGAAAGAGAGGAGGACAGAAGAGGAAGAGAGGGAACAGGATGGAAGGAGAGGAGAGGGGAGGGGAATAGAGGGGAGAGGAGGGGAGGAGGGGAGAGGCTGGGGGGCAGGCAAACCCCTCAGGCATCCCCTTGTCCTTCATACGCTTCTCTACTCCATGCCTCAGCTGGAACACTGGACCGGCCCATCAATCCACCTCCACCTTGGAATTCCAGGTAAGAGCTTCAGGCAAAGGCCAAAGCTGTGTCCACGTCCACAAAGCAAAGTGAAGAACTGGGGTCTCCCCTGGCCTCACCTTCACCTCTGACCAAATCAAAAACTGGGCCTCTATTTTCTTTCTTTCTTTCTTTTTGAGATGGAGTTTCACTCTTGTTGCCCAGGCTGGAGTGCAATGGCGTGATCTCAGCTCACTGCAACCTCCACCTCCCAGGTTCAAGCGGTTCTCCTGCCTCAGCCTCCCGAGTAGCTGGGATTACAGGTGCACACCACCACACCCGGTTAACTTTTGTATTTTTAGTAGAGACAAGGTTTCACCGTGTTGGCCAGGCTGGTCTCGAACTCCTGACCTCAGGTGATCCGCCCACCTCGGCCTCCCAAAGTGCTGGGATGACAGACGTGAGCCACCGCGCCTGGCCGGTGCCTCCATGTTCTACATAAACACTGAGTTTGTGAGTAGTCCTTTGGAAGGAAGGGTCAAGTTGCACCCACTCAACAACTGGATCCATTCGAACATCAGAATCTGGGATGGTAGTGGGGGTGGGGGGTGTTATTTTAAATTAAATGGTGACTTCCTCCTGGGTTATCCCGTTTGAGTACATTGATTGGGTCTCCTAAGTCCTTTAGAAATAAACACAATCTTATCTGAGTTGTTGGTTTCAAAGTGATGGGTGTTACCTGTAGATGGCTGTAAAAAGGTCTTCAGCGGGAACGCCAAATGTCTGCAGGTACTGGTTCTTTCCTTCTCTAAGAAAAGAGAGGGAAGGCTGCTGTTTAACTACCTCATGTCATCTCATCATCTCATCTCACCTCATCATCTTATCTCATCATCTCATCTCACCTCATCATCTCATCTCATCATCTCATCTCATCTCATCATCTCATCTCATCATCTCATCTCATCATCTCATCTCATCTCATCATCTCATCTCATCATCTCATCTCATCTCATCATCTCATCTCACCTCATCATCTTATCTCATCATCTCATCTCATCTCATCATCTCATCTCATCTCATCATCTCATCTCATCTCATCTCATCATCTCATCTCATCTCATCTCATCATCTCATCTCATCATCTCACCTCATCATCATCTCATCATCTCATCTCATCTCATCATCTCATCTCATCTCATCATCTCATCTCATCTCATCTCATCATCTCATCTCATCATCTCATCTCATCTCATCATCTCATCTCATCATCATCTCATCTCATCTCATCTCATCATCTCATCTCATCATCTCATCCTCATCATCTCATCATCTCATCTCATCTCATCATCTCATCATCTCATCTCATCATCTCATCTCATCTCATCATCATCATCTCATCTCATCTCATCTCATCATCTCATCTCATCTCATCTCATCATCTCATCTCATCTCATCTCATCTCATCATCTCATCTCATCTCATCTCATCATCTCATCTCATCTCATCTCATCATCTCATCTCACCTCATCATCTCATCTCATCTCATCATTTCATCTCATCTCATCATCTCATCTCATCATCTCATCTCATCTCATCATCTCATCTCATCTCATCATTTCATCTCATCATCTCATCTCATCTCATCTCATCATCTCATCTCATCATCTCATCTCATCTCATCTCATCATCTCACCTCATCTCATCATCTCATCTCATCTCATCTCATCATCTCATCTCATCATCTCACCTCATCATCTCATCATCTCATCTCATCTCATCATCTCATCTCATCTCATCATCTCATCTCATCTCATCATCATCATCATCTCATCTCATCTCATCTCATCTCATCTCATCTCATCTCATCTCATCATCACCTCACCTCACCTCATCTCATCATCTCATCTCATCTCATCTCATCTCATCATCTCATCTCATCTCATCATCTCATCATCTCATCTCACCTCACCTCACCTCACCTCATCTCATCATCTCATCTCATCTCATCATCTCATCTCATCTCATCATCTCATCTCATCTCATCTCATCTCATCATCTCTCATCTCATCATCTCATCTCATCTCATCTCATCATCTCATCTCATCTCATCTCATCATCTCATCTCGCCTCATCATCTCATCTCGCCTCATCATCTCATCATTTCATCTCATCTCATCATCTCATCTCATCATCTCATCTCATCTCATCTCATCTCATCTCATCATCTCACCTCATCTCATCATCTCATCTCATCTCATCATCTCATCTCATCTCATCATCTCATATCATCTCATCTCATCATATCTCATCACATCTGATCTCATGTCATCTCATCATCTCATCTCATCATCTCATCTCATCTCATCATCTCATCTCATCATCTCATCTCATCATCTCATCTCATCATCTCATCTCATCATCTCATCTCATCATCTCATCTCATCATCTCATCTCATCTCATCTCATCTCATCTCATCTCATCATCTCATCTCATCTCATCATCTCATCTCATCATCTCATCTCATCTCATCATCTCATCTCATCTCATCATCTCATCTCATCATCTCATCTCATCATCTCATCTCATCTCATCATCTCATCTCATCATCTCATCTCATCATCTCATCTCATCATCTCATCATCATCATCTCATCATCATCATCTCATCTCATCTCATCTCATCTCATCTCATCATCTCATCTCATCATCTCATCTCATCATCTCAACTCATCTCATCATCTCATCTCATCATCATCATCATCATCATCTCATCTCATCATCTCATCATCTCATCTCATCATCCATCTCACCTCATCTCATCTCATCTTCTCACCTCATCTCATCATCTCATCATCTCATCTCATCATCTCATCTCATCATCTCACCTCATCATCTCACCTCACATCACCTCACCTCACCATACCATCTCATCTCATCTCATCATCTCATCTCATCTCACCATCTCATCTCATCTCATCTCATCTCATCTCATCTCATCTCATCATCTCATCTCATCTCATCTCATCTCATCTCATCTCATCATCTCATCTCATCTCATCTCATCTCATCTCATCTCATCATCTCATCTCATCTCATCTCATCTCATCTCATCTCATCTCAGTCGCCCAGGCTGGAGTGCAACGGCACGATCTCGGCTCACTGCAACCTCTGCCTCCAAGGTTCATGCTATTCTCCTGCCTCAGCCTCCCGAGTAGCTGGGACTACAGGCGCCCGCCACCGCGCCCAGCTAATTTTTGTATTTTTAGTAGAGACGGGGTTTCACCATGTTGGTCAGGCTGGTCTTGAACTCCTGACCTCTTGATCTGCCCGCGTTGGCCTCCCAAAGTGCTGGGATTACAGGTGTGAGCCACCGTGCCCGGCCTTATCTTATTTTATGAGATGGAGTCTCGCTCTGTCGCCCAGGCTGGAATTCTATGGCACTATCTTGGCTCACTGCAATCTCCGACTCCTGGGTTCAAGCGATTCTCCCGCCTCAGCCTCCTGAGTAGCTGGGACTATAGGCACCCGCCACCACACCTGGCTAATTTTTTGTATTTTTAGTAGAGATGGAAGTTTCACTGTGTTGGCCAGGCTGGTCTCGAACTCCTGACCTCAAGTGATCTGCCCACCTCGGCCTCCCAAAGTGCTGGGATGACAGGCGTGAGCCACCGCACCCGGCCACACCAGGTGATTTCTACCGTCTGCTCTGGGTAAGCAACTCTAGCAATGATATGTTTGGTTCTGCAAGAAATCTGCCATTTCAGGCTGGGTGAGGTGAGATGGTGCCACTGCACTCCAGACTGGTCGACAGAGCGAGACTCCATTCAAAAAATAAATAAATAAATATATATATATATATATATATATATATATATTTTTTTTTTTTTTTTTTTTTTTTAAAAAGGCTGAGTGCGGTGTCTCATGCCTATAATCCCAGCACTTTGGGAGGCTGAGGTGGGCAGATCACCGGAGGTCAGGAGATTGAGACCATCCTGGCTAACATGGCGAAACCCCGTCTCTAGCTGGACGTGGTGGCAGGTGTCTGTAGTCCCAGCTACTCGGGAGGCTGAGGCAGGAGAATGGCTTGAACCCAGGAGGCGGAGGTTGCAGTGAGCCAAGACTGTACCACTGCACTCCAGCCTGGGTGACAGAGCGAGACTCCGTCTCAAAAAAAAAAAAAGAAACTTTCCCTTTCACCTCCTCCAATGCCCCTTCACCAGCCCCCCGGGGGTACCACCTGGATGCAGTCCCCACCTCACAGCATCTGCCAGGTGGCCCCAGCACCCGTAACTGGTCCTGCCCATGTACTTTAGCAGGTTGCATTGTGAGGTCGGGCTGACCCTGGTCAGGTAGGCGCTGGACAGCTCTGTGTTTTGATAGAAAGCTGAAACACACAAAAAAGAACAGGGAGAAAGCAGTGAGATTCCGAGTCCCTGCTGGCGGACGCTCCCCAGCTCACCAACGTGGTGATTTCCACATGATTCCTGCCTGGGAGCGCCAACACCCGCACAGCTGGGGCGTTCTGTGGAAGGCACAAAGGTGACCTGGGGCAGCTGGCACCCCCGTCAGGTTCGGTTTAGACAAATCCCATCAAGAGTTTTGGGTGGAGGAAGTACAAATGCAGTTGAACCACGAGAGAAAACACACATTACATTTCCCAGAGTGTCTAAAATAACATATTGAGGCTGGGCACGGTGGTTCACGCCGGTCATCCTAGCACTTTGGGAGGCCGAGGCAGGTGGATCACCTGAGGTCAGGAGTTCGAGACCAGCCTGGCCAACAGGGCGAAATCCTGTCTCTACTAAAAATACAAAAACTAGCCTGGCCAGGTGGCGGGTGCCTGTAATCTCAGCTACTGGGGAGGCTGAGGCAGGAGAATCGCTTGAACCCGGGAGGCAGAGGTTGCAGTGAGCCGAGATTGCACCGCTGCAGTCCAGCCTGGGCAACAGAGCGAGACTCTGTCTCAAAAACAGAGCGAGAGGGCCGGGCATGGTGGCTCACTCCTGTAATCCCAGCACTTTGGGAGGTCGAGGCAGGTGGATCACCTGAGATCAGGAGTTTGACACTAGCCTGGCCAACATGCTGATACCCCGTCTCTACTAAAAATACAAAAATTAGCCAGGTGTCGCGGCTCACGCCTGTAGTCCCAGTTACTCAGGAGGCTGAGGCAGGAGAATCGCTTGAACCCGGGGAGGCGGAGGTTACAGGGAGCCAAGATCTCACCATTGTACTCCAGCCTGGGGACAGAGTGAAACTCCGTCTCAAAAAAAAAAAAAAAGAAAGAAAGAAACCCCATCATTCGCATAACATCTCTGGCTGTTTTGTGTGTGTGTGTATGGTTTTGTTTTTTGTTTTGTTTTGTTTTGACACAGGACCAATCCTCCTGCCTCAGCCTCCTGAGTAGCTGGGACCACAGGCGTGTACCACGACTCCCTGTTCATTTTTGTATTATTATTATTATTATTATTATTATTATTTTGAGATGCAGTCTTGCTCAGTTACCCAGGCTCACCGCAACCTCTGCCTCTCAGGTTCAAGCAATTCTTCTGTCTCAGCTTTCCGAATAGCTGGGACCACAGGTGTATACCACCTCTCCCAGTTAATTTTTCTGTCTTTCTTAGAAATGGGGTCTTGCGACGTGGCCCAGGCTGCTCTCGAACTCCTGGGCTCAAGGAATCCCCCAGCCTGGGCCTCGCACTCTGGCAGCTTTGACGTCCCCAGGGCAGACCTCGGTAGCTACGACACAAACCACATGAACCCCCAAACCTGCAAATACAGACGGAATCTCGCTCTGTCACCCAGGCTGGAGTGCAGGGGTGCGATCTCGGCTCACTGCAACCTCTGCCTCCCGGGTTCACGCCGTTCTCCTGCCTCAGCCTCCCCAGTAGCTGAGAAGACAGGCGCCCGTCACCACGCCCGGCTAATGTTTTGTATTTTTTTAGTAGAAATGGGGTTTCGCGGTGTTAGCCGGGATGGAGACGGTCTGGCTTTGTACAAAACACATGGGCTGCAGAGGGTGGCCCGCTTAAAATGCCTCCTTCAAAACACAAATGTCCTCACCTTTTCCTGCCCTCGTCTCCACTTTCAACAGCTTCAGGGACACGCAGGTGTCCAGCAGGAGCTCTGTCCCGTGGGAGCTGGCCTCCACACCTGCAGCCACTGCTGCCACGTCCAGGGGCCCTGGGGCCTCGGCGAGAAGGTCGAACACCCCCAGCTCGCAAGCGGCGAAGAGAACCTCGGAGGAGGATCAGAAATAAAAGGTCAGCACTCAGCCTGACCCTGGGAACCCATGGCCACAGAAACACCCCATAGGACGCCAGGCTGGGGAGGAACACATTGTTTTATTTACATTTTTATTCATTTCTTTCTTTCTTTCTTTTTTTGAGACAGTCAAATGAGGTTGCACCACTATGGAAAACAGGCATTTTTATTTATTTATTTATTTATTTATGTTAATTTATGTATGTATTTTGAGATGACGTCCCACTACATCGCCCAGGCTGGAGTGCAGTGGCACCATCTCGGCTCACCGTAACCTCCGCCTCCCGGGTTCAAGCGATTCTCCTGCCTCAGTCTCCCGAGTAGCTGGAACTACAGGCCTATCCCACCATCCCCGGCTAATTTTTATATTTTTAGTAAAGACGGGGTTTCACCATGTTAGCCAGGCCGGTCTGGACCTCCTGACCTCAAGTGACCCGCCCTCCTCAGCCTCCCAAAGTGCTGGGATGACAGGCATGAGCCACCACGCATGGTCCTCTCTCTCTCTTTTTGAGACAGTCTTGCTCTGTCGTCCAGGCTGGAGGACGGTGGCGCGATCTCAGCTCACTATAACCTCAGCCTCCTGGGTTCAAGTGATTCTCCTGCCTCCCCGTCCTGAGTAGATGGGATTACAGGCGCCCACCACCACACCCAGCTAAGTTTTCCATTTTTAGTAGAGACGGGGTTTCTCCATGTTGGCCAGGCTGGTCTTGAACTCCTGACCTCAAGTGATCCACCCGCCTCAGCCTCCCAAAGTGCTGGGATGACAGCCATGAGCCACTGCGCCCAGCAGCTCTTGTTCTAATAACTTTGTATTAACTAATTTTTTCTGTTAAGGGTAGAGAAAGTATTATTCTATTAAGGTTGGATTAATAATAATTAATAATTAATTAATAATAATTCTATTAAGATTGTGTTAACTTGTTTCGTTAAGTTTTTATGGTTGTTATTCTGTGAATTATATTAAGGTTGTCTTAGCTCCTGTTTTATTTGTATTAATTAATTACTCTATTAAGGGTGTGTTAGGTTATTCTGTTAAGGTTTTATGAGCTCTTGTTCTTATGAAGCTTGTATTAAGATGTATTCTATTCAGGTGGTATTACCTTTTTTGTTAAGCTGTTATTAATTCCTGTTTGCTTAAGATTGCATTGACTGCTTGTTACAGTAAGTCTGCATCAAGTTTATTCTACTAAGCTTGTATTAGCGCCTTTTCTATTAAAGCTAGATCAGGCCGGGCGCGATGGCTCACACCTGTCATCCCAGCACTTTGGGAGGCCGAGGCAGGCAGATCACTTGAGGTCAGGAGTTCGAGACCAGCCTGGCCAACACAGGAAAACCTTGTCTCTACTAAAAATACAAAAAGTAGCCAGGCGTGGTGCATGCCTGTAATCCCACCTGTTCAGAAGGCTGAGAATGGCGTGAACCCAGGAGGCGGAGGTTGCAGTGAGCTGAGATCGCACCACTGCACTCCAGCCTGGGCGACAGAGCGAGACTCGGTCTTTAAAAAAACAAAAAAGCTATATGAATTCTTGTTCTTTAATGTTGTATTAACCTTTTAAAACTAGCATTGTGTTCTGTTTTATTCATTAAAGTTGTATTCATTCCTGTTGGGGATGGGTGAATTAATTGTTCTTTTAAGGGTATATTAAATGTTATGTTCTTACGTCTATGTTCACTCTTGTTCTATGAAAGTTGCATTAACTAATTGTTTCTGTTAAGGGTGTACTAAGCTTGATCTTTTTTTTTCTGCTCCCAAAAAGTTTTATTATTATTATTATTATACTTTAAGTTCTGGGATACATGTACAGAACATGCAGGTTTGTTACACTGGTATACATGTGCCATGGCAGTCTGCTGTAGGTATACACCTGCCATGGTGGTCTGCTGTAGGTATACACCTGCCATGGTGGTCTGCTGTAGGTATACACCTGCCATGGTGCTCTGCTGTAGGTATACACCTGCCATGGTGGTCTGCTGTAGGTATACACCTGCCATGGTGGTCTGCTGTAGGTGTACACCTGCCATGGTGGTCTGCTGTAGGTACACACCTGCCATGGTGGTCTGCTGTAGGTATACACCTGCCATGGTGGTCTGCTGTAGGTATACACCTGCCATGGTGGTCTGCTGTGAATATACACCTGCCATGGTGGTTTGCTGTGGTATACACCTGCCATGGTGATCTGCTGTGGGTACACATGTGCCATGGTGGTCTGCTGTGGGCCATGGTGGTCTGCTACACGTGCCATGGTGGTCTGCTGTAGGTATACACCTGCCATGGTGGTCTGCTGTAGGTATACATGTGCCATGGTGGTGTGCTGTAGGTACACACCTGCCATGGTGGTCTGCTGTGGGTATACACGTGCCATGGTGGTCTGCTGTAGGTATACACGTGCCATGGTGGTCTGCTGTGGGTACACCTGCCATGGTGAGGTATACACATGCCATGTGGGCTGTATATACACCTGCCATGGTGGTCTGCTGTGGGTATACACCTGCCATGGTGGTCTGCTGTAGGTATACACGTGCCATGGTGGTCTGCTGTAGGTATACACCTGCCATGGTGGTCTGCTGTAGGTATACACGTGCCATGGTGGTCTGCTGTGGGTACACACCTGCCATGGTGGTCTGCTGTGGGTATACACGTGCCATGGTGGTCTGCTGTAGGTGTACATCTGCCATGGTGGTCTGCTGTAGGTGTACACCTGCCATGGTGGTCTGCTGTGGGTATACACCTGCCATGGTGGTGTGCTGTAGGTATACACATGCCATGGTGGTCTGCTGTAGGTATACACGTGCCATGGTGGTCTGCTGTGGGTATACACCTGCCATGGTGGTCTGCTGTGGGTATACACGTGCCATGGTGGTCTGCTGTGGGTACACACCTGCCATGGTGCTCTGCTGTAGGTATACACCTGCCATGGTGGTCTGCTGTGGGTATACATGTGCCATGGTGGTTTGCTGTAGGTATACACCTGCCATGGTGGTCTGCTGTGAGTATACACGTGCCATGGTGGTCTGCTGTGGGTATACACCTGCCATGGTGGTTTGCTGCACCCATCAACCTGTCACTTACATTAGGTATTTCTCCTAATGCTATCCCTCCCGTAGGCCCCACTTTTTTTTTATTTTTTGAGGATACTGGGTCTGGGTCTGTCTGCCAGGCTGGAGTGCTATGGTGTGATCTCGGCTCACTGCAACCTCCGCCTCCCAGGGTTCAAGAGATTCTCCTGCCTCAGCCTCCTGAGTAGCTGGTACTACAGGCACCTGCCACCATGCCCAGGTAATTTTTGTATTTTTAGTAGAGATGGGGTTTCACCATATTGGCCAGGCTGGTCTCGAACTCCTGACCTTGTGATCCGCCCGCCTCGGCCTCCCAAAGTGCTGGGATGACACGCGTGAGCCACCGCGCCCGGCCAAGGGGATACTCAATGTTATCTTCTTATGTCTGTGTTCACTGTTGGTCTATGAAAGTTGCATTAGCTAATTGTTTCTGTTAAGGGTGCACTAAGTTTGATCCTCTTAAGGTGGTATTAACTCTGCCTTAACTCTGGTTCTGTTCAACTGCTGACAGCTCCCATGACATGGTATCATGTGCCCTAAAGTGATTGTTCTTCCAAGATTTCGGACCCAGCAAACCCCCTGTGAACCAGCGACAGGCTTCGAATGAGCAGTCAGTAGCCCCAGCAGGCTGGGTCAAAGGAGGCAAAGGGAGCAGGTGACTGTTGTCTGGGACAGTAACAAAAACCCACCTCTACTAAAAAATAGAAAAATTAGCCAGACGTGGTGGCGCGTGCATGTCATCCCAGCACTTTGAGAGGCCAAGGCGGGCGGATCACGAGGTCAGGAGATGGAGACCAGCCTGGCTAACACGGTGAAACCCCGTTTCTACTAAAAATACAAAAAATGAGCCGGCATACAAAAAATTAGCCGATCGCGGTGGCGGCGCCTGTAGTCCCAGCTACTCGGGAGGCTGAGGCAGGAGAATAGCGTGAACCCGGGAGGCGGAGCTTGCGGTGAGCCGAGATCGCGCCACCACACTCCAGCCTGGGGGACAGAGCGAGACTCCGTCTCAAAATAAAAAAAAAAATAAAAATAAAAATAGAAAAATTAGCCAGACGTGGTGGCGTGTGCCTGTCATCCTAGCACTTTGAGAGGCCAAGGTGGGCGGATCACCTGAGGTCAGGAGATCAAGACCATCCTGGCTAACACGGTGAAACCCCGTCTCTACCAAAAATACAAAAAATGAGCCAGGCGTGGTGGTGGGCGCCTGTAATCCCAGCTACTTGGGAGGCTGAGGCAGGAGAACTGCTTGAACCTGGGAGACAGAGCTTGCAGAGAGCTGAGATTGTGCCATGGCACTCCAGCCTGGGCAACAACAGTGAAACTCCATATCAGAAAAGTAAATAAAAATAAAAAATAAATTAGCTGGGCTTGGTGGCAGGCACCTGTAATCCCAGGTACTCAGGAGGCTGAGGCAGGAGAATGGCTTGGACCCGGGAGGCTGCTCCACGTATGGGTGGCTGGGGAATAGGTATTTCCAACCCTTGGGGGACTAGGGATAAAATTCAGGGGCTCTACAAACAAGAAACGAGAAGAGATTTCACTCTGATTTTCACTACCTCTTCCTAAGATGGGCTATTCCCGCCAACCATGAGCGTACTTCAAGCCACAGCTGTGATACAAGAGCCTGAGGGAGCCACTGGGTGCAGTGGCTCACACCTGTCATCCTAGCACTTTGGAGGCCGAGGTGGATCAACTGAGGAGTTGGGAGTTCGAGACCAGCCTGACCGACCTGGAGAATCCCCGTCTGTACTAAAAATACAAAATTATCCGGGCATGGTGGTGGCAGGTGCCTGTCATCCCAGCTACTAGGGAGGTTGAGGCAGCAGAATCGCTTAAACCTGGGAGGCGGAGGTTGCGGTGAGCCAAGATCGTGCCCCCGCACTCCAGCCCGAGCAACTAGAGTGGAACTCTGAAAAAAAAAAAACAATAACAAAAAACCAAAAAATCCTGTGGCTTGCTGACAGAGAACCCACAGATATTTTCATGTCACATGAGAGCTGTTGCGGACGTCTCAAAATACCACCAGCACATGACCCCCTTGCACAATGCTGCTGGTTTTTCTGTTTTTGTTTTGAGACAGAGTCTCACTGTGTCGTCCAGGCTGGAGCGCAGTGGCAGGATCTCGGCTCACTGCAACCTCCGCCTCCCGGGTTCAAGGGAGTCTCCTGCCTCAGCCTCCTGAGCAGCTGGGATGACAGGCACCTGCCACCATGCCTGGCTAATTTTTGTATTTCTAGTAGAGACGGGGTTTCACCGTGTTAGCCAGGATGGTCTCAAACTCCTGACCTCAGGTGATCCTCCCGCCTCAGCCTCCCTAAGTGCCGGGATGACAGGCGTGAGCCACCGCGCCCGGCCAAGATCTGCTGGTTTCAGTATCCTCATCGCCACCACCTGCAGCCATCATCTTGGTGTTGCTGTCACGAAGCAGTGGAGTTTTGTGTTGTCAAAACTGCAGTTTTACTCAAGAAAAAAAAACAACGGCGATTGCATGAGAGAAGCCCATTCCCTCAGCCCATGAAGTCAGCCACAGACGCTTTCATTCCAATCGCCTCTTTAGATCTTTGGAAACTGCAGTTGTTCAACATCTGGGCTCACCTCATCAAGACCACTGTACTGTTTAATACCGTTACCCAACGCACTGAACACCCATTCGTGGAGGAAGCTTTAAAAAAAATAAACGTATCCCGGCCGGGCGCAGCGGCTCACGCCTGTCGTCCTAGCACTTTGGGAGGCCGAGGCCGGCAGATCCCTTGAGGTCAGGAGTTCAAGACCAGCCTGGTCAACATAGTGAAACCCCCCCCACCTCTACTAAAAAATAGAAAAATTAGGCCGGGCGCGGCAGCTCACGCCTGTAATCCCAGCACTTTGGGAGGCCGAGACGGGCGGATCACGAGGTCAGGAGATCGAGACCATCCTGGCTAACACGGTGAAACCCCATCTCTACTAAAAGTTACAAAAAATTAGCCGGGCGAGGTGGCGGGCGCCTGTAGTCCCAGCTCCTCGGGAGGCTGAGGCAGGAGAATGGCGTGAACCCGGGAGGCGGAGGTTGCAGTGAGCTGAGATTGTGCCACTGGGCTCCAGCCTGGGCGACAGAGCAAGACTCAGTCTCAAAAAAAAAAACCCAAAAAAAAATAGAAAACTTAGTTGGACGTGATGGCACGTGCCTGTAATCCTAGCACTTTGGGAGGCCGAGGCGGGTGGATCACCTGAGGTCAGGAGTTTGAGACCAGCCTGGTCAACATGGTGAAACCCCCCCTCCACCAAAAATAGAAAAAATTAGCTGGGCGTGGTGGCAGGTGCCTGTAATCCCAGCTACTCGGGAGGCTGAGGCAGAACTGCTTGAACCCGGGAGGTGGAGGTGGCAGTGAGCTGAGATCATACCACTGCATTCCAGCCTGGGCAACAAGAGTGAAACTCCATATCAGAAAAATAAATAAATAAATAATTAAATAAAAATTAAAAATAAAATAATTAGCCGGGCTTGGTGGCGGGCGCCTGTAATCCCAGCTACTCGGGAGGCTGAGGCAGGAGAATGGCTGGAACCCGGGAGGCAGAGGCTGCAGTGAGCCGAGATCACACCACTGCACTCCAGCCTGGGAGACAGAGCAAGACTCTGTCTCAAAATAAAAAAAATAATAAAGAATAAATAAAAAAATAAATCTCTGACTTATCTGTATGTTTGCATTAAAGTAAAATTCATAAAATTCACCATTAACCATTCTTGTTTTGTGTGTGTGTGTGTGGTTTTCTTGTTTCTGTTTTTTCTTTCTTTTTTTTTTTTTTTTGAGACAGAGTCTCGCTCTGTTGCCCAGGCTGGAGTGCAGTGGCGCGATCTCGGCTCACTGCAACCTCCGCCTCCCGGGTTCACGCCATTCTCCTGCCTCAGCCTCCCGAGTAGCTGGGATTACAGTCATGCACCACCAAGCCCAGCTAATTTGTGTATTTTCAGTAGAGACGGGGTTTCACCATATTGGCCAGGCTGGTCTCGAACTCCTGACCTCGTGATCTGCCCGCCTCAGCCTCCCAAAATGCTGAGATGACAGGCGTGAGGCACCGCGCCCGGCCCAATGTACTCACATATATTGATTGACGTCTCATGTCTGCCTAAAATGTCTAAAACGAAGCTGCCCCCGGACCACCTTGGGCACACATCCTCAGGACCTCCTGAGGCTATGTTGCAGGTGCACGTTTTTCCCGGTGGGAAATAAACCTCCTGAAACGATGGAGACTCATCATTTTTCTCGATCGACACCCCCCACAGTGGAACGTGAGTGTGATGAACGGAAGTCTACTCCCCTGCTTGTCCCACAGAGCGTATCCTACCTGGGACACCATGAAGCCGTTGGTGTACTCATTGAGGAGCCGATAGCCGTCGTCCCCTGAGGAACCCATGTCGTCTCCAATCCAGCCGCGGCGTCCGGAGCCTCTGGAGCGTTTGCTTCTAGGAGCACGGAGCCTGCTGGCAAGGTGGGAAAGAGGGACCTGCTCACGGCTGCTGTCTGAATCTCCCTGCTGGCTGCCCAGTACTCAAACAAAGACAGATCACTCTAGAAACTCGCATTAACCTTATTAGGGGATCACAAAGCGTGTCGGAATTCCCTGGCTTTCTGCACGGGCCCTTCCGCAGCCCTAAAATAGTCTGCCTGAGGCCTCCCCTGAGCCTTGGAGTCATCAGCTGTAGAACTGATCCCAGACCAATACGCTCACCCCTCATTAGCACTAAACAAATCGTCTCACTGGGTGGCTCAAAAAACAGTTCTGTCACACTTCTGGAGGCTGGAAGTTCAACATCAAGATGCCAGCAGGCCAGCCTGGGCAACATACTGAGACCCTTTTTGTTGTTGTTGAGATGGAGTCTCGCTCTGTCACCAGGCTGGAGTGCAATGGCACAATCTCAGCTCACTGCAACCTCTGCCTCCCAGGTTCAAGTGATTCTCCTGCCTCAGCCTCCCAAGTAGCTAAAATTACAGGCACCTGCCACCATGCCTGGTTAAATTTTTGTATTCTTACTAGAGATGGGGTTTCACCATGTGGGTCAGGCTGGTCTCGAACTCCTGACCTCGTGATCCACCCGCCTCAGCCTCCCAAAGTGCTGGGATGACAGGCGTGAGCCACTGCACCTGGCCTCCGAGTGATTTTAGAGGGAAGAATATAAACACAGCCTTGCCCGGGTGCGGTGGCTTTCCAGCAATTTGGGGCAGATCACCTGAGGTCAGGAGTTTGAGACCAGCCTGGCTAACATGGTGAAATCCCGTCTCTACTAAAAATACAAAAATTAGCTGGGCCTGGTGGCTCAAGTCTGTCATCCCAGCCCTTTAGGAGGCTGAGGCGGGTGGATCACTTGAGGTCAGGAGTTCAAGACCAGCCTGGCCAACATAGTGAAACCCCATCTCTACTAAAAATACAAAAATTAGGCGGGCATGGTGGCTCACGCCTGTAATCCCAGCTACTTGGGAGGCTGAGGCAGGAGAATGGCTTGAACCCAGGAGGCGGAGGTTGTGGTGAGCCAAGATCGCGCCACTGCACTCCAGCCTGGGGGACAGAGTGAGAGTCTGTCTCAAAAAGAAAGGAAGAAGAAAGAAAAGAAAAGAAAAGAAGGAAAGAAAAGAGAGAGAGAGAGAGAGAGAAGGGAAGGAAGGAAGGAAGGAAGGAAGGAAGGAAGGAAGGAAGGAAGGAAGGAAGGAAGGAAGGAAGGGAGAGGGAGGGAGGGAAGGAAGGAAGGAAGGAAGGAAGGAAGGAGAGAAAGAGAGAGAGAGAAAGAAAACAGAAAGAAAAAGAGAAAGAAAAAGAAAGAAAGAAAGAAAGAAAGAAAGAAAGAAAGAAAGAAAGAAAGAAAGGAAGGAAGAAGGAAGGAAGGAAGGAAGGAAGGAAGGAAGGAAGAAGGAAGGAAGAAAGAAAGAAGGAAGGAAGAAAGAAAAGAAAGAAAGAAAGAAAGAAAGAAAGAAAGAAAGAAAGAAAGAAAGAAAGAAAGAAAGAAAGAAAGAAAAGAAAAGAAAAGAAAGAAAGAAAGGAAGGAAGGAAGGAAGGAAGGAAAAGAAAGAAAGGGAAAAGGAAAGGAAGGGAAGGAAAGGAAGGGAAGGAAAGGAAAAGAAAAGAAGGAAAGAAAAGAGAAAAGAAAGCAGGGAGGGAGGAAGGAAGGGAGGTAGAGAGAGAGAGAAAGAAAGAAAGGAAAGGAGGGAGGGAGGGAAGGAAAGAAGGAAGGGAGGGAGGGAAGGAGGGAGGGAGGGAAAGAGAGAGAGAAAGAGAGAAAGCCTTGAAGTTCAGAGCGACGAAGGGTCCTTGGGGACTCCAGGGGACTCCAGGGGACAGCTGGAGACAGACAGGGCTGGCCCCCGATCACATTTGCTTAATGGAACCCCAAAGCCACTGTCAGGCGGCCAAATCTCTGCCTGCTGAGGGGATTTCTCAGGGATCTGAGTTAAGGCGATTACCTGAGGCATTGAGAAGGGCAGGAACACGGTGACTAGAGAATGGAGACTTACAAAGGACATGAACGGACACTTGTCTTGTTTTTGAGACGGAGTCTCACTCTGTCACCAGGCTGCAGTGCAGTGGTGTGATCTCGGCTCAGTGCAACCTCCGCCTCCCGGGTTCACGCCATTCTCCTGCCTCAGCCTCCTGAGTAGCTGGGACTACAGGCACCTGCCACCTCGCCCGGCTAATTTTTGTATGTTCAGTAGAGTCGGGGTTTCACCATGTTGGCCAGGCTGGTCTCGATCTCTTGACCTTGTGATCCGCCCGCCTCGGCCTCCCAAAGTGCTGGGATGACAGGCGTGAGCCACCGCGCCCGGCCGACAGACACTTCTGAAAAACAAGACGCACTCGTGGCTGACAAACATATTGTATGAGTCCGTTTTCATGCTGCTGACAAAGACGTACCTCAGACTGGGTAATTTATAAAGAAAAACAAAAATGTTTAATGGTCTCACAGTTCCACACGGCCAGAGAGGCCTCACAGCCACGGCGGGGAAGCGAAGGAGAAGCGAAGGCACGTCTTACAGCCAGCGGCAGGCAAGAGGGCGTGCCCCAGGGATCTCCCGTTTATAAAACCATCAGATCTCGGCCAGGTGTGGTGGATCACACGTGTCAGCCCAGCAATCTGGGAGAGGCTAAGACAGCCAGATCATGTGAGGTCAGGAGTTCCAGACCCGCCTGGCCAACACGGTGAAACCCCGTCTCTACTAAAAATACAAAAAATTAGCCGGGCCTGGTGGCGGTGCACGTCTCTCATCCCAGCTACTCGGGAGGCTGAGGCAGGAGAATGGCGTGAACCCGGGAGGTGGAGGTTGCAGTGAGCCGAGATCTCGCCACTGCACTCCAGCTTGGGTGACAGAGTGAGGCTCCATCTAAAAAAAAAATTAAAAAAAGATGAAGATGTTAGAAGGTGATTTGAGGGTGTGGACAGCAGGGGAGAGGAGGGAGAGCTGGATTGTGGGGTGAAGGTGGTTGTGGAATTCTTTGAAATCTGAGGCAGGAGGGACCGGGTGGGTGCTCCCAGGAGAGGCCATGCGTGCCAGACAGAGCGGCAGGTACCGAGCCCGTGGGGGAGCGGCAGTGCGTGCAGGCTGTTCAAACGAAAGCCGAGAACCCCGTGTGGCCGGAGCATCTGAAAAGACAGAGGAAGGGGAGGGGGCCGGTGGATAGCAGACAGGCTGGTTTTAAAAGCCCTCAGGGACATTGCACGGACCCCCGTCCGTCACCACCTTGAGACAGGGTCTGGCAGGACGGTTTCGGGAGAGGCCTGCGTGGTCTGGACACGGTCAGAAGCTGCCATTTGGGGATGGGATGTTTGGGAGATAGAGTTGGCCAGAAACCCCAGGAGCTTGTGTACAACTCGGGCGAGTGGGACGGCCTGGAGGCCTGGCTGGAGTAGGGGCAGGGGTGGCCTGGAGGCTTGGCTGGAGTAGGGTCAGGGGTGGCCTGGGGTCTTAGCTGGAGTAGGGACAGGGGTGACCTGGGGTCTTAGCTGGAATAGGGTCAGGGGTGACCGGGGGTCTTAGCTGGAATAGGGACAGGGGTGACCTGGGGTCTTAGCTGGAGTAGGGGCAGGGGTGGCCTGGGGTCTTAGCTGGAGTAGGGTCAGGGGTGGCCTGGGGTCTTAGCTGGAATAGAGGCAGGGGTGGCCTGCGGTCTTAGCTGGAGTAGGGTCAGGGGTGGCCTGGGGTCTTGGCTGGAATAGGGGCAGGGGTGGCCTGGGGTCTTAGCTGGAGTAGGGTCAGGGGTGGCCTGGAGTCTAAGCTGGAGTAGGGAGGGACAGGGGTGGCCTGGGGTCTTAGCTGGAATAGGGGCAGGGGTGGCCTGGAGTCTAAGCTGGAGTAGGGTCAGGGGTGACCTGGGGTCTTAGCTGGAGTAGGGAGGGACAGGGGTGACCTGGAGTCTAAGCTGGAGTAGGGTCAGGGGTGGCCTGGGGTCTAAGCTGGAATAGGGGCAGGGGTGGCCTGGGGTCTTAGCTGGAATAGGGGCAGGGGTGGCCTGGGGTCTTAGCTGGAATAGGGGCAGGGGTGGCCTGGGGTCTTAGCTGGAGTAGGGTCAGGGGTGGCCTGGAGGGGTCAGGGGTGGCCTGGGGTCTTAGCTGGAGTAGGGTCAGGGGTGACCTGGGGTCTTAGCTGGAATAGGGTCAGGGGTGGCCTGGGGTCTAAGTAGGGTCTGGAGTAGGGTCAGGGGTGGCCTGGGGTCTTAGCTGGAGTAGGGTCAGGGGTGGCCTGGGGTCTTAGCTGGAGTAGGGTCAGGGGTGACCTGGGGTCTTAGCTGGAGTAGGGTCAGGGGTGGCCTGGGGTCTAAGCTGGAGTAGGGTCAGGGGTGGCCTGGGGTCTTAGCTGGAGTAGGGTCAGGGGTGGCCTGGGGTCTAAGCTGGAGTACGGTCAGGGGTGGCCTGGGGTCTTAGCTGGGGTAGGGGCAGGGGTGGCCTGGGGTCTTAGCTGGAGTATGGTCGGCGGTAGCCTGGAGGCCTGGCTGGAATAGGGGCAGGGGTGGCCTGAGATCTTAGCTGGAGTAGGGGCAGGGGCAGCCTGGAGGCTTGGCTGGAGCAGGGACGGGGCGGCCTGGAGGCCTGGCTGAAGTAGGGGTGAGGAGAGAAGCCATTTCTCTTACCGTCTCCTGTCTCTGAAGAAAAGGAGGAAATAAAAGTTGAAAAACAACAGGAATGAAGTCAGCAGCAAGACCAGCCGGGCGCCACTGATGACCAGGCCTGAGGTTAAAACATTAACCCCCGCTGACTCTAACCCCATGTGCTCTCCATCTAGCAGGACCCTTTCACGTGGAACCCCTTAGCGTTGTAAGCCCTTCAAAGGGCCGGGAACTCTGTCTTCCGGGAGCTCGGCTCTTAAGACGCGAGTCTGCCGACGCTCCCGGCCGAATAAAGCCGAGACCTTTCTTAACCTGGTGTCTGAGGGGTTTTTGTCCATGGCTAGTCCTGCTACAGGGGCAGGAGTGGCCTGGAGGCTTGGCTGGAGCAGGGGACAGGGGCGGCCTGGAGGCTTGGCTGGAGCAGGGGACAGGGGCGGCCTGGAGGCTTGGCTGGAGTAGGGGACAGGGGCGGCCTGGAGGCTTGGCTGGAGCATGGGCAGGGGCGGCCTGGAGGCTTGGCTGGAGCGGGGACAGGGGCGGCCTGGAGGGTTGGCTGGAGTAGGGACAGGGGCGGCCTGGAGGCTTGGCTGGAGTAGGGGACAGGGGCGGCCTGGAGGCTTGGCTGGAGTAGGGGACAGGGGCGGCCTGGAGGCTTGGCTGGAGCGGGGACAGGGGCGGCCTGGAGGGTTGGCTGGAGCGGGGACAGGGGCGGCCTGGAGGCTTGGCTGGAGTAGGGGACAGGGGCGGCCTGGAGGGTCGGCTGGAGCAGGGGACAGGGGCGGCCTGGAGGGTCGGCTGGAGCAGGGGACAGGGGCGGCCTGGAGGCTTGGCTGGAGCGGGGACAGGGGCGGCCTGGAGGCTTGGCTGGAGTGGGGACAGGGGCGGCCTGGAGGCTTGGCTGGAGCAGGGGACAGGGGGGGCCTGGAGGCTTGGCTGGAGCGGGGACAGGGGCGGCCTGGAGGCTTGGCTGGAGTAGGGGAAGGGCTGGCTTGGAAGCTTGGCTGCAGTAGGGGACAGGGGCAGCCTGGACATTTGGCTGGAGTAGGCAGCAGGGGCGGCCTGGGGGCTTGGCTGGAGTAGGGGAAGGGCTGGAGGCTCAGGCCCCTGAAGCTTCCTACAGGTCTCGCAGGCTCACTGGGGCAGCGGCAGCAGGAGAGGACGGGCCCGAGAGATTGAGAAGAGCCTGGGACCCTCCCGGCCAGGCCAGCGTGGTGTCCCCACAGCCCCAGAATGCAGAAGATCCGGGGGTGGGCGGGTTTGCAGGGCACGGAGGCTGGGATTTGGAGGGGATATGTGGTGTCTGAGACGCCTGTGGGGTGATTGGCCCTGGATGGTCAGGTGTGTGGGTCCTGCCCTGGGGTCAACTGTAGCAAAGTAGCTGGCTGCCCCTCCATTCTCCCAAGGGAACGTCCTGTTGCTTTGTTTTTTGTTTTTTGTTTTTTTGGAGACGGAGTCTCGCTCTGTTGCCCAGGCTGAAGTGCAGTGGCACGATCTCGGCTCACTGCAACCTCCGCCTCCCAGGTTCACGCCATTCTCCTGCCTCAGCCTCCCGAGTAGCTGGGACTACAGGTGCCGCCACCCCCCTCCCCCGCTAATTTTTTTTTGTATTTTTAGTAGACACGGGGTTTCACCGTGTTAGCCAGGATGGTCTCGATCTCCTGACCTTGTGATCTGCACGCCTCGGCCTCCCAAAGTGCTAGGATTACAGGGTCACACCCAGCTAGTTTAAAAACGTAAAAGTTTCCATATGTTTGCTAGAGACGAGGTCTCACCATGTTGCCCAGGCTGGTCTGCAACGCCTGGACTCGGTCAATCCACCTGCCTCAGCCTCCTGAGCAGCTGGGATGACAGGTGCCTGGACTCGGTCAATTCTCCTGCCTCAGCCTCCTGAGCAGCTGGGATGACAGGTGCCTGGACTCGGTCAATCCTCCTGCCTCAGCCTCCTGAGCAGCTGGGACGACAGGTGCCTGCCACCAAGCCCGATTAATTTTTTATTTTTGTAGAGATGGGGTCTTGCTTTGTTGCCCAGGCTGTTCTCGAACTCCTGGACGCAAGTGATCCTCCTGCCTCGGCCTCCCAGAGTGCTGGGCTTACAGGTACGAGCCACCCGAGGCATTTGTAATATCATTTCAACTTTTTCAAAAATGCAGGTGGTGCCATTTTAGACATAGAATACATAATTTTTCAAAACATCTTTGGTTCGTCCTGAAGGCGAGGGCCTATGGAATTTGAACACTATCGCAATCTAATAACCAAAACCATCCATTTAAACAATACGGGTGAACAAATTAACACCAGTTCATGTCATATTGACACTTTTGAAATACATATTTATTTGAGACGGAACCTTACTCTGTTCCCAGGCTGGAGTGCGGTGGGGGTGATCTCAGCTCACTGCAACCTCCACTTCCCGGGTTCAAGCAATTCTCACGCCTCAGCCTCCCGAGTAGCTGGGACAACAGGTGCCCGCCACCAGGCCTGGCTAATTTTTGTATTTTTAGTCAAGATGGGGTTTCACCGTGTTGACTGGGCCGGTCTGGAACTCCTGACCTCAGGTGATCCACCTGCCTGGGCCTCCCAGAGTGCTGGGATGACAGACGTGAGCCACCGTACCCGGGCCACTGTTTTTTTGTTTTTTGTTTTTTTTTTTACCTTGACATATTATAGATTTAGGGCATAAAAGTGCGGTTTTGTTACCCTGGAGGCCGTTACTTTAATTGAAATCAAGGAGACACAGAAAGTGAAACACAACGTGTTCTCACTTCTGAGTGGGAGCGGAACGTGTCCACGTGGGCACAGAGAGTGGAATCGGAGACACACCACTGCTTTTTTCACATACACCCGTATCCCCAGCCTCCTGCCCGCTGGAATTCCCCAAGCGGCACTTTTGAACTTGAAAGTTTACCTGGCGAGGCCAGGTGCAGTGGCTCACGCCTGTCATCCCGGCACTTTGGGATGCAGGTGGATCACCTGAGGTCAGGAGTTCGAGACCAGCCTGACCAACATGGTGAAACCCCGTCTCTACTAAAAATACAAAAAATAGCCAGGCACAGTGGTATGTGCCTGTAGTCCCAGCTACTCGGGAGGCCGAGGCAGCAGAATTGCTTGAACCCGGGAGACGGAGGTTGCAGTGAGCCGAGATTGTGCCACTGCACTCCAGCCTGGGAGACTGTCTTGAAAAAAAAAAAAAAAAAAAAAAGGGAAGGAGCCCAGCATGGTCACCGTGACACACGTCATACTCAACAGGGAAGTCTGATTTTTTTTTTTTTTTTTTTTTTGGAGATGGAGTCTCGCTCTGCCGCCCAGGCTGGAGTGCAGTGGCACAATCTCAACTCACTGCAAGCTGTGCCTCCCGGGTTCACACCGTTCTCCCGTCTCAGCCTCCCAAGTAGCTGGGACTACAGGTGCCCGCCACCACGCCCAGCTAATTTTTTGTATTTTTAGTAGAGACGGGGTTTCACCATGTCGGTCAGGCTGGTCTCAATCTCCTGACCTCGTAATCCGCCCGCCTCGGCCTCCCAAAGTGCTGGGATGACAGGCGTGAGCCACCGCACCCGGCCAGGAGAAGTTTGATTTTTTTTGGCTAAAAGACATCCTGAGATCCCAACTGAACACATGTGGCAAATCAGTTCAGAACTAAGCATCATAAAACGATATGAATGAGAGGATCATGCATTCTCACTCCTATTTCGGAATAAATCCATTCTCTTTCTGTTCTGCCAGGTGGAATTCAAACTCATTGCAGATTTATTTATTATTATTATTTCTGAGACAGAGCTTCACTTTTGTGGCCCAGGCTGGAGTGCAGTGGTGCAATCTCGGCTCACTGCAACCTCCGCCCCCCGGGTTCAAGTGATTCTCCTGCCTCAGCCTCCCGAGCGGCTGGGACTACAGGCATGTGCCACCACACCCGGCTAACTTTTGTATTTTTAGTAGAGACGGGGTTTCACCATGTTGGCCAAGCTGGTCTTGAACTGCTCACCTCAGGTGATCCACTGGCCTCAGTCTCCCAAAGTGCTGGAATGACAGGCGTGAGCCACCGCGCCCGGCCAATTGTGGCTATTTTTAATGACCCATCACGAGATAATGGGATCCCAATTACTAGAAAGGGACTCAGCACGAAATGCCCTAAATCACAAGACTGAGAGAGACAGAGACTAAAATAGAGATCGGCAGAGAGGGCGAGCAGAGGGGAAGCTGGGCGAGAAGAGAGAAGGATGCATTAAGAGAGGAGGAGAGACCGCCTGGCACGGTGGCTCAAGTCTGTCATCCCAGCACTTTGGGAGGCCGAGGCGGGCGGATCACGAGGTCAGGAGTTCAAGACCAGCCTGACCAACATGGTGAAACCCCGTCTCTACGAAAAATCAGCCAGGCGAGGTGGCGGGCGCCTGTGGTCCCAGCTACTCGGGAGGCTGAGGCAGGAGAATGGCGGGAACCCGGGAGGCGGAGCTTGCAGTGAGCCGAGATCGCGCCACTGCACTCCAGCCTGGGCGACAGAGCGAGACTCCATCTCAAAACAAAAAATAAATAAAAGAGAGGAGGAGAGACAAAGAGAGACAAAATCAGAGGTCGGGAGAGAGGAGAAGCAGAGGGGAAGCTGGGGGAGAGGAGAGAAGGAAGGATTAAGAGAAGAGAGAAGAGACAGGAGGGAGACAGTGAGAAGGGTTGGGAGAGAGAGGGAGAAATTTCTAGAAAAAAAATAAAAGTATTGGTAACATGGAAAATCCGACCTGAACTCACAATGTTGACGTTTCTCAAGCCTCAGAGGGTCCCACCAAACGATGGAGGTTCCAGAGAAACACTGACCTGTGTGTTCCACACACAACTCCCACTCCCCCGCCCCTCACCTTGCAGAAGGTAAGCTGTTCGGGGAACCGGTTCAGAATCAGGCATTCTAGCTCCTGAATCTACATTCTTCGTGTAGCTCCCATGCCTCTAAAAGCAACTGCAATAAGTAACTGCAATGTCTCACACACACACAAATACTTTATTTTTGAGATGGAGTCTGGCTCTGTCGCCCAGGCTGGAGTGCAGTGGCCGGATCTCAGCTCACTGCAACCTCCGCCTCCCGGGTTTACGCCATTCTCCTGCCTCAGCCTCCCGAGTAGCTGGGACTACAGGCGCCCGCCACCTCGCCCGGCTAGTTTTTTGTATTTTTTAGTAGAGACGGGGTTTCACCATGTTGGCCAGGATGATCTCCATCTCCTGACCTCATGATCCGCCCGCCTCGGCCTCCCAAAGTGCTGGGATGACAGGCGTGAGCCACTGCGCCCGGCCCACAAATACCAGTTCTTTATCCCTCGAACTTAGAACGTTCCCTGAAAGGCACTCGTGAGCACGCTCAAGCCACGCTGGACGTCATCTGTCCGTGTCCAGGGGGCTAGACCTCAGATTGCCATGGACACCCGTTTCTATCCAATTCCTTTCCTTCAATTCCCATCTAAAACAAGCTTCAGAAGGAAAAGTGCCAAGGGTAAAGAAGGGACGTTAGAAATGAGACATATGACGTAACAATCCTTAACTTGTAGGCACCAAATAACATAGCATCAAAATACAAAAGGCAAAGATGGCTAGAACTGCAAGGAGAAAGAGGAAACCAACGACAGCTGGAGATACCGACAACACCGTCATCAGTTCGTAAGTAGCTGGATCAGCCCATGCCGTGCTGGGCTACAAAGCAGATATTTCAAGTTGAATACGCATGAGGATCAAGGCACAGTGTTTAAAGTTCAGATTCCTGGCGGGGCGCGGTGGCTCACGCCTGTAATCCCAACGCTTTGGGAGGCTGAGGCGGGCGGATCACAAGGTCAGGAGATCGAGACCATCCTGGCTAACACGGTGAAACCCCGTCTCTACTAAAAATACAAAAAATTAGTCAGGCGAGGTGACACCCGCCTGTAATCCCAGCTACTCGGGAGGCTGAGCAGGAGAATTGCTTGAACTCAAGAGGCGGAGGTTGCAGTGAGCCGAGATTGCGCCACTGTACTCCAGCTTGGGTGACAGAGCGAGACTCTGTCTCAAAAAATGAGAGAGAAATTAAGAAATGAAAGAAAGAAAAGGAGGAGGAAGGAGAGAAGGAAAGAAAGGAAGGAAGGAAGGAAGGAAGGAAGGAAGGAAGGAAGGAAGGAAGGAAGGAAGGAGGGAGAGGGAGGGAGGAAAGGAAGGAAGGAAGGAAGGAAGGAGGGAGGGAGGAAAGGAGGAAGGAAGGAAGGAAGGGAGGGGGAAGGGAGGAAAGGAAGGAAGAAGGAAGGAAAAGGAAGGAACGTAGGAAGGGAGGGGAAGGGAGGAAAGGAAGGAAGGAAGGGAGGGGTAGGGAGGGGAAGGGAGGAAAAAAAAAGGAAGGAAGGTAGGAGGGGGGAAGGAGGAAGGAAGGAAGGTAGGTAGGGAGGGGGAAGGGAGGGGAAGGAAGGTAGGTAGGGAGGAGGGAGGAAAGGAAGGAGGGAAGAAAGGAAGGTAGGTAGGGAGGCGGAAAGGGAGGAAAGGAAGAAGGAAGGAAAAAAGGAAGGTAGGTAGGGAAGGGGAAGGGAGGAAAGGAAGGAAGGAAGAGGGAGGAAAGGAGGAAGGAAGGAAGGTAGGTAGGGAGGGGGAAGGAGGAAAGGAAGGAGGAAGGAAGGAAGAAAGGAAGGTAGGTAGGGAGGCAGAAGGGAGGAAAGGAAGGAAGGAAGGAAAAAAGGAAGGTAGGTAGGGAAGGGGGGAAGGGAGGGGAAAGGAAGGAAGGAAGAGGGAAAAGGAAGGAAGGAAGGAAGGAAGGTAGGGAGGCAGAAGGGAGGAAAGGAAGAAGGAAGGAAGGAAGGAAGGAAGGGGGAGGCAGGAAAGAAGAAGGAAGGGAGGGAGGTAGGTAGGGAGGGGAAGGGAGGAAAGGAAGAAGGAAGGAAGAAAGGAAGGTAAGTAGGGAGGCGGAAGGGAGGAAAGGAAGAAGGAAGGAAGGAAGGGGGAGGCAGGAAAGAAGAAGGAAGGAAGGGAGGTAGGTAGGGAGGGGAAGGGAGGAAAGGAAGAAGGAAGGAAGAAAGGAAGGAAAGTAGGGAGGCGGAAGGGAGGAAAGGAAGAAGGAAGGAAGGAAGGGGAGGCAGGAAAGAAGAAGGAAGGAAGGGAGGGAGGGAGGTAGGGAGGGGGAAGGGAAGAAAGGAAGAAGGAAGGAAGGAAGGAAGGAAGGAAGGAGACAGAGAAAGAGAAAAGAAAGGAGAGAAAGACTTCAGATTCCTAAATCTCTTCCATAGATACCCAATTCTATAGGCCTGGGGGTGGTGCTCTCCAGCTTTCCTAGACCGTCCACGTCCAACGTATCACAAGGCAACACGCATTGAAGTTTTGCCACCTTCTCCTCTCCCATCAACGCCTAGCCCAGTCCACCAGCACGTCACAGGGGATGCCTGTTGCCACAAGTCCCCACGCTCAAAACACTGCCAGCTTACAGCCCTCTTGCTTCTCGTCCCAAAAGTCTGGAGTGGATCAGCCTCATGTGTGCGATCAGCTCCACGTCCACCTTTCCTGCATCTGTTCCGCCTCCTCCTTTCCCCGGCCACATTCACTTCTTGATCTCAGACACGCCACGTCCAGCCTTCTGCCTTGCGCACACAGCTTGCTCGAGCAGCTGTCACTGGGACTTCTCGTCCCCGTATCTACACATTTGCAAATCCCCAGGGCTGCAGAGAGCGCTGTGTCTTTTCCAGCACCATATACCAGGTGCCCAGAGCAGCGCCTGGTCCTGGCAACATTTTTTTTTTTTTTGACTTGGAGTTTCCCTCTAGTCACCCAGGCTGGAGGGCAGTGGCGCAATCTCGGCTCACTGCAACCTCCACCTCCCGGGTTCCAGCGATTCTCCTGCCTCGGAATCCCGAGTAGCTGGGATGACAGGCGCCCATCCCCATGCCCGGCTAATGTTTTGTGTTTTTAGGAGACACGGGGTGCCAGGCTGGTCTTGAACTCCTGACCTCAGGTGAACCGCCTGCCTCGGCCTCCCAAAGTGCTGAGATTACAGGCGTGAGCCACCGCGCCCGGCCCTGGCAACGTTCTTATAGCTGTGGAACAGGCAAAAGCTCAGTGCTGGGCTGGACAGACCGACACGGATGCATACACTTCTGACAGGCCCATGTTTGCAAACACTCCGTGTCTGGTCACAGGCAAGACACAGCCATTTGCTCATCTATCCGCTAGCGATATGAGCTTGGGGGTGGGACAGGCACGTGTCCAGCCCTCCAGTCCCCAAGAAGGTATGTGATTTAACTAAAGAGAGGAAGGGACTATTCCACCCTGGGTCAACCAGGCAGCGCTGACACTACTACCCGTGACCACTACGTTTGGTGGGGAAAAGAACCACCGTCTTTTAAATGTGCTTTAAAAACAGCTCCTTGGTTTTAAAAAAGATTGGTTTTCTGAATTTGGCTAAGTTTATGTTCTCAGCAAACAAATTTGATGCCTCTTAGGACCCAGGATTCTCCTCTCAGAAGGTGACTACGGTACAGCCCCGGGAGAGCTGTGTGATGTACGATCACCGAATCAGCAGGTCTAGGAAAAGTGAACGGTTTCTACTGGGTTGAGACGCACTTGGCTAGAATCAGCGGAATAACGCAGTCCAAGGCACATAAAAACACAAAAATCGTAAGTGTGAAAAATCTCAGTTCATTGGAAAAGGATTTTATTTCACCATAAAAATGCAAACTGGAATAAACACCATCTTTCCTAACGCGAACGTTACAGCTATTTTTAAGTACTTCTGAGCTTCACTTGGAGAAGCGAATGATTATAAAACTTAACAAGTTTGCAGCCTGAAATCTGTTTGAAACATTCCAAGTAAAAATAATTTAGCAAAACAGCTTCTTAAAAAAACCACACGCACTAACCTTTACTAGAAACCAAAGCTTTTTCACCACCCTTTTTTATGCGTAATTCCTTGAAGTTGTAAAAAGTGAATGTTTTGGAAGTTAAGGAGCCTCAGACCATTGGGGACCACTCCCCGCACACCGACACCTTAGAAAGAATGGCCCGTTTGGGTTTTGATCTCAAAGGACTTGTACCTTCCTCACCCGTGACTCCACGTCAGCATCACGTTTCGGCATATCCCACCCAACCTGCATTTCCCCATCAGTTAAAGTTACAAACTGGGGAGGGGGAGGGAGAAATCAGCAGGGCAACGCTTTTTCTTTTCTTTCTAGTGCCGTGTGACTCCGGTGGTCCACACCTTTGAGGACTCTCCCCTGCTGCGTCAGGTGCACCTCCTGGGCCGTGCACGCGGGGAGGTCGCCAAGCAGACACAGAGCTCCCCGCGTGGGGAGGAAGTCATGCGGCAGCTCTGCCCTTCTCACCACCGTCCGTCCGTGCGCTTTTCCTGGTTGAGAGAGGACTGGCCGTATTAAAGCTATCGGATCAAGTTTTCGAGGGCCACGTGTTTGAAACTGAAGTGCCAAGTACGCTGCGGTGAGTGAAGAAAGATGGATGTCTAAAGCGTGGTGTCTTCCTTCTTTGCCAGCGGGCTCCTTGGACGTTCTTGGCTGCGGGAGGGGCTTAGCTTTGCAGGGGGTGGACGGAGAGCGGCCAAGGAGCGGCCAGGACGCTGGAGCAGGTCCTGGTCTTTCCCGGACAGGCCATGGGGAGGCCGCGCCCGTCATTACCTGTTCCAGGTACTGCGGTGCTTGCTCGGGGACCGGGAGCGCGAGCGCTCGCTCCGGCGGCGGTGGCGGCTGTGCTTCCTGCCGGCGCTGCCCTTCCGCTCCCGGCTGCGCTCCCTCCGGTGCCTGTCTCTGCTGTGGGACCTCCGGGACCGGGCGTGGTCCGGGCTGGCGCTGCGCCGGCGGGGGCTGTCATCCTTGGAGGCGTGCTTCTTGTGGGGCCGCCGCTCCTTGCGCGGCCGCCCGTCGTCCTCCCTGCTGCCCGCCCGCCTGGCCCGGCTCCTCTCCCGCTTGTGCCGCTCATCCAGCCCGTCTCCGCCGGCCCGGCCCCGGCCCTTGCTGGGCTCCCGGTTGCACTTGTCCTGTTCCGACCGGGTGTCCTTTTTGGAGACGTTCTGCTCGCAGGCAGGGAGGCCCTTGGGCTGCTGGGTGTTGTCGGGAATGCAGGAGAGGACGCCGCCGGGGCACCTCTTCTCCGGAGAGCCGCCCTCGGGGGCCGCGCGGCAGCAGCTCTGACCCTCCCTGCACGGGGCCTCCTCGGCCACGCTGCCGTTCACGCTTTGGGGAGCGCCGTCGGCCTCCGGCTGGGCCGCGGTCTCCTTGGGGGCACCGGCGGGGAGCTGGCCCCCGAGGGGGTGCAGCGCGGCGGCGCTCACGCAGCCGGACGACACGGTCTGCAGGATGTCCAGGACCGGCTGCAGCAGGTCGGCGTGCGCCACGCCCAGCTCGTCGTGCGCGTGGGCGTCGTCCGGCTTCTTGCTCAGCAGGATGCTCAGCAGCCGCTCGCGCAGCTCCCGCTCCTTCCGCTGCAGGCCCAGCGCGCGCTCCTTCTCCTCCTCCACGCGCCGCAGCTCGGCCTCCTGCAGCCGCCGCCGCTCCTCCTGCTGCTGCAGCCGCAGCTTCTCCTCCTTCTGCTCCTGCTCCTGTAGCTTCACGGCCTGCGGGGAAGAGGAAAGCGCGGCTGAGCCCGACTCCTGAGCCCGGCCGGACACTGGGAGAGGAGCTGGGACGGTGTTTGGAGGCCCCATGGTCTGGGGATGCAGGATCAGCGGCCTGGCTGGACTCCAGCCCTGGGGCGGGGGGCGTCTCCTACTGCGAGCCAGGTCCAGCCCGTCCATCCCTCGGCTCCCTCGGCCACACCTGGGGCCATCATGCGTCGGAGTGAGAAGGAAACCCCTTGGCAAAGCGACCCGGCACAGCCCCGGGGCGGGCCTCTCGGGCAGAGCCGGGCCTTGCCGGGAGCCCCGCCACGTTGCACGCAGGGGCCTGGAGTTAGGTCACAAGCGGCCGCCGGCAGCAGGGAGCTGAAATGACGCCGCAGACACACGCCGCCTCTGCCGCCGCCGCCGCGGGGCGAGCCTGGCCTAGCCTGGGTTAGTGTCTTCAATATTCACCATGAGGTAAGGACTGGGCTGCCACATGTCTCAGCCTCTTGTCATGCTCCTTCCCGGGGACTTATCACAACTGTAATCAGACAACAGGTTATGGGGTCGCCCCGCGCTGGACTCCAGGGGGACGCAGCCCTCCTGAGGACAAGGAGCGTGCTGGGGACGTCTGTCCTGGGGAGGTCTGTCTGTCTCTGGGCCCTGGCCCCGGGCTCATGGGAGTTACCAGTCGTGCCTGCAGGAGGAGCAAGGAGGCTCTTGGTGCTGAGGGGGTCGTCAGTACCGGCGCTGGTGAGACCTGCCAGGTTCACACGGCGGAGGAGGGCCCCGGGCCCACGGCAGGCCCCCTCTGCGTGCTCGGCCCTCCACCCAGCCCACCTTGCCCCTCTGCTCTGGGCCACTGGTGAGGTCACAGCCAGGCCAGCTGACCACACACGGAGGCACGGGCCAGAGAGAGCGGCCCCCTGCACTCTCCGCCACTGCCCGGACCCAAAGGAAACAGAGAACCTCTGCCCCAGCCCCCGGGAGGCTGCCAGCCTGCTCGGGGAACCTGAATGCACCAGCTTTGCAAAAGGAAACCATCACAGCTCTGAAATCATCGGGAACGACAGACAAGTGCTACACCCTACCGGGCAGGAGCCCTCATCCTCGGCACTAAAGCTGGTTTTGTGGGTACAGCTGCGGCCAGCGGGGAAACGGCGCCGTGACACCACCCGCGTTTCAGGGGAGGGCACCGAGGGCAGCCCGGGTGCGGCTGGCGGCGGCAGAGGGAGACCCCGGGTACCTTGGCTCTGCTGAGCAGCTCGGCGATGAGCCGGATGGACTGCAGGTTCCTCTGGGCCAGCAGCAGCTTGCGCTCCTCCAGCTTGATCTTCTCCTGCAGCTGCTTCTGCTCCTCCGCCTGCAGCTTCTCCAGCTTCTTCTGATTCCGGCGCAGCTCGCGGTCCCTCTGCTTCTGCTCCCTCTTGCGAAGCTTCTCTTCTCTTTTCCTCTCTCGCTCCAGCTCTTCCAGCTCCTTCTGTTTCCTGCATGGAACACACCGGGGGTTTGTCACCGACAGCAGCTGTAGCCAACACATGATACACCACACAAGTGGCTTTTCACACAAGGGGGAAAAGGCCACAGTCGAACGATTAAGCATTTAACTCTTTATCCCAAAGTGGACCTCGGCTGACTCAAAGCAGCCCGAGAGGTGGAAGGAGTGAGCCGGGCGAGGACCTCCGTGACCTTCCAACACACCACCCTGCTAAGCGTGACCCAACCCTGAAACCACCAAGAAAACGACCAGCGGATCGACCACATCAAAAGCCACGCCCCCAGCCAGGGGAAAGACGGACGGACGGACGGTGGAAAGAGCATCAGCAACAACTCAAGAAACTGCAGAAGATCCTTGGGGTGCAGCATCTGTGGCCGCCACCGAGGAAAGGCCAGCGCCCCAATGCGGAAACAGGCACGGCAGAGGACGCAGATGGCCACCAAACCACGTAAGGCGCGTGGCTTCGGCTGGTGCATGCGTCCAGAGGACAGCACTGAGCACAAACGGCAGGGGCCCCAGGAAGCAGGTTCCAGCTGCACAGGAAAGCTTTCTAACAATCACCAGTGAAGGCCAGCATGCGCGCACACCAGGGAGGCGGCCCCGGGCACCAGGGAGGAGGAGGAGGAGGGACACGCGCCGTGCAGAGCCCTGCACCAGAGCCAAGTGGACAATCCGGCCTTGAAGACAACAGACCGCACAGATCCCCGTTCTGTGAAATTCTACAAAGGCCCCACCCACGACGGCACAAAACCGCCAGCCCGGCTGCCTGGGGCTGTGGAGAGGGCGTTGAGGGAGCAGGGCAGGAGGGGCCCTTCCCAGGGGAGGGGCACGTGGCTTCATCCGATTGCACTCAACGCCAGCACTTCTTTGGGTGACGATCACCCATGACCTCAACAAGCAGGGCGGCGACCACACACACAGCTGGACGGGGAGGGACCCCTGCCCCAGCAGCCCAGCGGTGACGAAACACAGCAAGACCTGGTAAGAGTGGCCCGGGCCGGGCACAGTGGCTCACACCTATAATCCCAGCACTTTGGGAAGCCGAGGCGGGCAGATCACAAAGATTAAGACCATCCTGGCCAACACGGTGAAACCCCGTCTCTACTAAAAATACAAAAATTAGCTGGACATAGTGACGGGCACCTGTAATCCCAGCTGCTTGGGAGGCTGAGGCAGAAGAATGAGAAGAATCGCTTGAACCCAGGAGGTGGAGCTTGCAGAGAGCCGAGATCGCACCACTGCGCTCCAGCCTGGTGACAGAGCGAGACTCCGTCTCAACAAAAAAAAAAAAAAAGAAGAAGAGTGGCCTGGAAGCCCCATGTGCAGCTCTAAGCAGCACCGAGGAACCTGAGCAGGCCTGACGGGATGACGTAGACCCGCAGAGACACCAAGGGGAGAGGAGACACCAGGGTGAGAGGAGACACCAAGGGGAGAGGAGACACCAAGGGGAGAGGAGACACCAAGGTGAGAGGAGACACCAAGGGGAGAGGAGACACCAAGGCGAGAGGAGACACAGGGATGAGGAGAAGCAGGCCGGGAGAAAAGGCGTCCCGCTCTCCACCACCCCAAGAAGGGAGCCAGGCCAGGTGCCGACGGCCAGGCAGTGATCCACACGGTCTCCGGCCGGGGTATGAAGGTCCTCAAGCAGTTCCATGTGCTGAAGGTTTAACTGTCCTGTGAGCTGTCACCGCCCCACGAGCTCAGAGGACGGCTCAGGGCAGCCCAGCACATAGCACGCCCTTAGGCGGGACTGACACCAACGCCTCAAGGCTGGGCAGCTTTCAGAGGACAGCACTCATCAAGCTCCAAGTCACCTGTGAGGGCCAAACACACACGCCTCATTTCCACCCACCAGAGAGAAACCCGGAGGCTGCCCTGGGCCTCCTCTCATGCTCAGCCTCTGAGGAATGACGGGGGGGGGCAGCAGGGGCGAGTACGGCCCTGCGTGGGGAAGGACAGCTCCACCGGCCACCCTGGAGCCCTCCCCGCCAACTCTGACGACGGGCCGGCCCTCCCCCGGGGCTCCAGCCACCCTGTCCTGCTGTGGAGAAGCTCATGGCCTGGCCCCGCGTCCCCCAAGCCCTCTGTGGTCTGGCCAGGTGGACGGGGCCTCTTCCCTGCAGAGGCCCCACTTCACTTCTCCGACGCCCATCTCTCCTCAGGGAAAGATCAAGGATGCAGCTTCTCCTCACCCCCAAGCTGCTTTCTGAAATGTTGTGGGGACTGTCCTGCAAGACTGAGAGGTCCGAGGCTCTGAGTCCCACTCCCCACTTCCAGAACGTGGACAGGCACATTCAGCCAGGCCTGGGCTGTGTCTGACCCTGGAAGAGTCCCTGTAATGTCCCAGGACGGTCTCCCACCCCGGCTGTCCCGGTCGGCCTGACAGCGGCTGACACAGGGGACCCTGACTCAACCCCACATCCGAACCGCCCTCTCCCAGGATGGCGACACAGCAGCACGTCCAGTTCTCCCAGGGTGTCTGCCTCTGTGTACTTCCTGCCTTGGGTCCTGGGGCTCCTGACGGCTGACCTGGGCCCCCCCAGCCCATTCACGGCCACTCGCTTACATGCTGCACCTGCCTCATCTAAGGAGGCCTCAGCCCACTCTCCCCCGGGGAGGCAACGGGGGCTATATAAAGAACACCAAGGGCAGGATGGCCCTGTTCCCAGGAGTTCAGTGCCGGGACTCTTGTGCAAACATCACCCGCCACACACATCAACACACTGGCACCAGCGTCACATAAAGCAGTGAGAAACGGAAACACAACGGACCAACTCGGTCCCACCGGAGGCTGTCCAGGAGGCCCCCAGTCAAGTCCAACACATCCCAGACTCGGTATCGGTGACATGAAGCGCAACAGACGTGCAGGACGCACTAAAGTCCTCGGAGGGCACAGCCTGGTGGGGGGGAGGAGGGGGGGGGGAGGAGGGGGAAGGGGGGGAAAGGGGGGAGGAGGAGGAGGGGGGGAGGGGGAGGGGGGAGGAGGAGGAGGGGGGGGGGGGGAGGAGGGGGAGGGGGGGGGGGGGAGGAGGACGGGGGAGGAGGAGGAGGAGTCCGCCTCACTAAGACAGCACAGCAGGAGGGATGGAGAAGGACAACGAGGAATCCGCCTCACGGGATTCACGGCAAGTTGTTGGTTCCCTCCTGCAATGCTAAGATGAAAAGGGCTACAAAGACTGACCTGAGGTTGTCTTTGGTACCCCAACCGCAGTGAACAACTCAGGCCATTGCTTTAAAGGCCTCTTAAGCGAAACTGGGTTTTTATCCTATGGTTTTTTGTTTTGTTTTAAATCTGGCCATCACCATCAACCCTCTACTTCATTTTGTAAACGTAGCCTCAACCTAAACGCAAACTTGCAAACGGCTAAGGCATTCTGCTTGTTTCAGTGGGATATGTGAACAGCGTGTGGAGGGAGAAGAGGTGGCGTGGCCCTTCGGGAAAGGCGTGGTCCTGGGAACCGACAGAGATCACGTCAGACCATGATGTACGACAGGAAAACGAACAGAAACACGCATATTCTGCTGCGTCTCAAACAGCCACTCACGCAGGTCCTCACGTGCACAGCTGCGCACCCACAGGCATGCACACACACCCATACGTGCACACACACAAGTACACACACAGGGTCACAGGCACACAAGCATGCACATAGGCATATGTGTGCTGTGTGCACAGATGCAGAGGAGCACACACACGAGGGCACACATGCGTACATACGCACAGGTACACACATGCACACAGGTACGAGAGCTCACAGGAACGCATGCACACACACATAGACACATGTGTGCACACATGCAAAGGCACACACCGGGGCAAACATGCGTACATACACAGGTACGCACACAAGCTCACAGGCATGCATGCACACACAGGCACGTGTGCAGACACAGAGGCGCACACACGTGGGCACACATGCACACATATGCACACAGGTACACACACGAGCTCACACAACACACACAGGCACGTGTGCACAGATGCAGAGGCACACACACGTGGGCACACATGCGTACATATGCACACAGGTACACACACGAGCTCACACACATGCACACACACAGGCACATGGGCACAGATGCAGAGGCACACACATGGCACACATGCGTACATATGCACACAGGTACACACACGAGCTCACACACATGCACACACACAGGCACGTGTGCACAGATGCAGAGGCACACACGCGTACATATGCACACAGGTACACACACGAGCTCACACACATGCACACACACAGGCACATGTGCACAGATGCAGAGGCACACACATGGCACACACGCGTACATATGCACACAGGTACACACACGAGCTCACACACATGCACACACACACAGGCACATGGGCACAGATGCAGAGGCACACACATGGCACACATGCATACATATGCACACAGGTACACACACGTGCACACAGGTACACAGGAGCTTACAGGCACATGTGCACAGATGCAGAGGCACACCCACATGGGCACACATGCACAAAGGTACACATACGAGCTCACAGACACATGCACACACACGTGGGCACACGTGGGCACAGACGCACAGAGAGGCACACATGCACGCAGGCACTCACAGGCACGCATGCACACACACAGGCACAGGTGCACAGACGCACAGGCACACACACGGGCACACATACGTACATACAAAGCACACACACCGGTTCACAGGCACACATGCCTCCACGCACACAGGTACACACAAGCTCACAAGCACGCACACACCCACACAGGAATACACGCATACACACGCACACGAGTCTGCGCACACTCCCAGGTGCCGGACACCAGCGCCGAGGGCCCCTCCCGCAGAAGGTACCTTTCCTCCGCTCGCTGCCTCTCCTCCGCTTCCTTCTCTCTGCGCTTCTGTTCTTCTCTTTGCTGCTCCAGTTCCTGAAGCTTCTGCCTCTCCAGCTGCCGCTTCTTAATTGACGCATCACTCAGGTGTTTGGTCGAATCAAAAGAAACCTTTAAAAGCAAAAAACAGTGTGAGACGGCCTTCCCCCGAAGCCCCCCAGACACACGGCCAGGCGCCCTCTCCCTCTCCCGGGCCACAGGGCCAAGTCCTCAGAGCCTGAGCTCCCGCTCACCACTCACGTCCGGTGCAGACCCAGACAGTGGGGCCCAGAAGCCAAACCACTCCCTCCAAGTCACCATCAGTAGCTCAAGACTTAGCTCATCCCACAGAGTTACAAGGAACACCAACTACCCCTCGCCACTTACTGGACACAAGTGACGCGCCACCGCGGCAAGACACGGTTCCCCTTCCGCTACCCGGCTCCACCATCTCCTGTGGCCAGAGCCACCCCGGGGCCTCCTGCCCACGCCCACGGGGCACATCTTAAGGCCACAAAACCTCCTCCAGGAGGCTGGTTCATTTGTCACCGCGAAGCCAACACGGGTCGAAATGCATGAGGCAAGGCCGGGCACGGTGGCTCACGCCTGTCATCCCAGTACTTTGGGAGGCCCAGGCGGGCAGATCACGAAGTCGGGAGTTCGAGACCGGCCTGGCCAATACGGCGAAACCCTGTCTCTACTAAAAATATAAAAATTAGCCAGACGTGGTGGCACGTGCCTGTAGTCCCAGCTACTCGGGAGGCTGAGGCAGGAGAATCGTTCGGACCCAGGAGGCGGAGGTTGCAGTGAGCAGAGATCGTGCCGCTGCACTCCAGCCTGGGCGACAGATCGATACTCTGTCTCAAAAACAAACAAACAGCGCATGAGGCTTAAGGGAACGTTAATCCCTAGTTTCAAGGAGCATTCTGGGAAGGCCAGGTTCTCTTGGTTCTGATACGGTTCAAATCCCTGTCACAGTTCCTGAGGGTCCAACCCTCACCTACTAGACATCTTCCTTCAGATACCGAATTTCCAAAACCACAGCACGGACCCCCTACTCGACCTCACGCCTGTGTCCCTGAAATTCGACGGGAACGGGGCTGTTGCTGTCGTTTTACTCAGGGGAGGTCCCCACAGCCTAAGCGGTGTGGCTGGGAGCGATCTACTGACCCTGCTGGAAGGAAGCCGCCCGAGGGAGGAAGCGCGTGGGTCTCGGCGCCCAGGGCTCACCTTGATGTTGCAGGCCACGGCCTTGCCGTCCTCGCCCTTGTACATGAGTTTCATCCCGCGCAGGGCGCTCATGGCCTGGATGAAGCCCACGTACTCGCGGTACTGCACGTAGGCCTCGAAGTTCAAGTGCCCCCCGAAACTGAAGGTGTGGAAGTTGCGGCCCGTCATCTCCTCCCGGTAGGGGTCCAGCATGGGGATGTCCACATTCCGGATCTCCCCGAACTTCTCAAACACCTTGACCAGGACGTCCTCGCTGGGCTTCTCGGAGCCCGACTCCTTCAGGGCGAACCACTTGCAGGGCAGCCCCTCCAGGTGGATGGTGTCCGGCCGCTCCCCCGGCAGGGTCTCGTTCATGTCCTTGGCGTCGCGGAAGAAGGAGTCCCAGTCATGGCGGGTGGGGAAGTCGATCTTGAACTCGGCCGCGCGCACCTTCAGGATGTCGGAGAAGCCGCTGAGCTTGATGGTCTTGCCGTCCAGGCAGGCCAGGAAAGACTTGACCAGGCTCTTGTTCTCCACCTCCCCCTCGAAGCGGATGAAGTCCATGGTGCTCTTGGAAATACGCAGCGTGGAGAACTGGTGGTTGTGCACCATGCCCTTCAGCCTCTCCATCACCTCCCAGTTGGAGATGGACTTCCCCGGCTGCTTCAGCTGCGGGAGCGCCACGCTGATGGTCATCTTGGTGATGGGCTTCAGGTACAAGCCGTACGCGGGGCAGAGCTCCACGGCCTCAGACGTGTCGTGCACGATGGTAGCCGCTGCCATAGCCTCCGGGACCTTGGGCCTGAAACAGAAGATGCAGACGGTCAGCGTCGGCCCCACCGGCTCCCCCACCAAGGAGGAGGGGCCGCAGCAGCCGGCACTCTGGGATTCGGAGAAGAGCAACGGCAGTGTCTCTCTGCCGTGCCAGAGACCGGTTTCTCCTTTGTTAAAAGCCATCTCGACGGAGTTTTTTACTCTTTAAAATCATTAAGAGTACACTAAAGGGGAAAAAGCTGAGCTGATAAAGAACAGGTTAGTGTCGAAGCCTCGGCCAGCACTGCCCAACACCCTACATCCAGCACCCAGCAGCTCCCAAGGCCTGCAGAATAGGAAGCTGAGCGCGACCAGACCCCTCATGCAGGTCAAGTAGGGACGGGGAAGCTACAAACGCCTAGCTCCACGGGAAGGTGCAGAAAGACACTGGCGGGAAGGGAAGGGGCCAGGGAGAGCACAGCTGCAGGCATCTGGAAGGGCGCTGTGGAGGGGGCGGCGGCCCTGTACTTGCACTGATAAAACAGGAAGTCTCCGGCTACAAAAACAATCCAGAACCATGAACCCTAGTAATCTCCACGAAGGCCAGACGTATCCCAGCTTTAACCCACTCAAAGCCAGAAAGTACAAGGAACTTTCCAAAAGCTGGGGGCCAGAGTCCCCCATCTGTGCCTTCTTCCTCCACCCACCCACCTTCTTTAACCCACACCTGTTCCCTACGGAGCTGACGGGCAGCCACTTCCTGACGGCCAGCTCCAAGCAGAGGAAGCTTCACTCACAGAAACCTGAACATCCCAGGTGACCGCCTCTGGCCCGGCCGCCCACCACATCCACCTGGAGGCCTCCTGCCAGGCCCAGGACACGGCCTCCTCGCCCAAGCCCGAGGTGGGAGGCGCGAAAGAGGGAGGGAGGGTAGAAAAGCTACCAGAAAAGGTCAGTGGGGCACAAGGGAGGGGCTCCAGCCTGGGCAGAGACCAGGGAACCCTCCCCCTAGAACCCAGGCGGCCCCAGCAATTGCACCACCGAGGAACCCTCCCCACGGTGGCCTCCAGCGCCCCCCGACCACCCCGGTACACCTGGCTGCCCAACCCCCAGTACCCGGCACTGCCCCTGGTCTTCCCACCTACCGCAGCCCCCCAGCATAGCCTCGGGCTGCCCCTGGCACCCCCGGAAAGGCCCCACGCATTCTCAGGCCCTCGGCCACTCGGTACCCCCCGCCCCTCGGTCACCGCACTCCTGGATGAGCCCCAAAGCCCCCGCCTCCGAAACCCCCGGACAGCCCTTGGCTTCCCAGTGTAGACCTGGGAGCGACCGCAGCGCCACGTCCGCTCGCCGAACCCTGGGGACCCCCCAACCGGTCCCCCGAGCTCCCAGCCCTCCGAGACCGCTCCAGGCCTCAGCTCCCTCGGTGGAGTCCCCGGAACCGCTCCAGCCCCCACCCCTACTTCCCGGGACCCCCGGACCCAGACCGCAGACCTCCCCAGCCCCCGGTTCCCCCGTACGGCCCCCGGCGCTCTCAGCCCCCCGAGGCCACCCCACGCCCCCCAACCCCAGCCCGTCCTCTCCGAGACCCCCAGGCCCCGCCCCCAGGCCCCAGCCCCGCCTCCCAAGCCCCGGCCCCCCCGGGCCCAGCCCCCACCCCTACTTCCCGGGACCCCCGGACCCAGACCGCAGACCTCCCCAGCCCCCGGTTCCCCCGTACGGCCCCCGGCGCTCTCAGCCCCCCGAGCCCACCCCACGCCCCCCAACCCCAGCCCCCTCCCCTCCGAGACCCCAGGCCCCGCCCCCAGGCCCCAGCCCCGCCTCCCAAGCCCCGGCCCCCCGGGCCCAGCCCCCACCCCTACTTCCCGGGACCCCCGGACCCCGACCGCAGACCTCCCCAGCCCCCTGGTTCCCCCGTACGGCCCCCGGCGCTCTCAGACCCCGAGGCCACCCCACGCCCCCCAACCCCAGCCCGTCCCCTCCGAGACCCCAGGCCCCGCCCCCAGGCCCCAGCCCCGCCTCCCAAGCCCCGGCCCCCCGGGCCCAGCCCCCACCCCTACTTCCCGGGACCCCCGGACCCCGACCGCAGACCTCCCCAGCCCCCGGTTCCCCCGTACGGCCCCCGGCGCTCTCAGCCCCCCGAGCCCACCCCACGCCCCCCAACCCCAGCCCGTCCCCTCCGAGACCCCAGGCCCCGCCCCCCAGGCCCCAGCCCCGCCTCCCAAGCCCCGGCTCCCCGGGCCCGGTCCGACCAGCGAAGCGTTCGCCAGGCCCGGGGGCGGCACTCACCTGCGCGGGGCTCCGCCTGCGTCCCAGGCCGCCGCCGCCGCTGGCCCAAGCTCCCGCCGTCCCCCGACGACCCCCGGACAGGCGCGGCCTCACCACCCGGCACCGCCACCGTCCCCTGGAGGCGCCTCCAACGCCGCCACCGCCGTCGCCGCCCGCCCTCTGTGACGCATTTCCGTTTCCGGCGCGAGGGCTCGCGGAAGCGGCCGCGCGGCGACACCGGGTTTCTCCTCCTGGTCCTGGCCCCGCCCTGGAAGGCGGGACTTCCGGGAGCCCGGCCTTTTGCACTGCGCGTGCGCCAGGCCAGTTTCCCCCCCCCCCCCCCCCATGCGGCCACCTGCTTGCGGGTAACCAGGGGACGTCCCTCGGCCAGGGTCTGCGGCCATCGCCCTTCAGCCAAACAGGAAGGGGGGTCGGTGTGGGGTCTAAATTCCAATTATAGAGTCAAATATCTATACTAAAATTCTGAAATATAATAATATATTTATATTATATAAATATAATCCTGTAACGGGATTCTATACTATACTTACAAATTGTGTGTAATATACTTGAATAATATAATTTATGTATAACTTAGATATCATATTCTATGACGTAATTATAGAATTACATATTATACATTGCTAGTTAATTATTAATTGAATTGTTAATTATTAATTGTATTATTATTAACGCATACCATTACATAATGTAATTATGAAATAATAAATGACAACTTTCAATGGTATTATGAAATTAAGATAATTTGTATTGTGATTATGAAACAAATGATAATTTGTAATTATAAAATAATGTATGTAATTATGAAATAAATAATTTATCATGTAATTTAAAAATAAATGATAATCTAATGTAATTATGAAATAAATGCTAATGTATAATATAATCGTAAAATTAATTTATGTCATTATGAAATAATGATAATCTATACTGTAATTATGAAATAACTGACAATATTTAATGTAATTATGAAATGATTTATAATGTAATTATGAAATAATAAATGACAATTTATGATGTAACTATAAAATAATAAATGAGGCCAAGTGCGGTGGCTCACGCCTGTAATCCCAGCACTTTGGGAGGCCAAGGTGGGCAGATCACAAGGTCAAGAGTTCAAGACCAGCCTGGGGCCAGGCATGGTGGCTCACGCCTGTAATCCCAGCACTTTGGGAGGCCGAGACGGGCGAATGATGAGGTCAGGAGATGGAGACCATCCTGGCTAACATGGCGAAACCCTATCTCCACTAAAAATACAAAAAAAAAAAATTAGTAGGGGGGGTGGTGGGCACCTATAGTCCCAGCTACTAGGGAGGCTGAGGCAGGAGAATGGCATGAACCCGGGAGGTGGAGCTTGCAGTGAGCCGAGATCGCAGCACTGCACTCCAGCCTGGGCAACAGAGCAAGACTCTGTCTCAAAAAAAAAAACAAAAGACCAGCCTGGGCAGCATGGTGAAACCTCGTCTCTATTAAAAAGACAAAAAACTAGCCAGGTATGGAAGTGGGTGCCTGTAGTCCGAGCTACTCAGGAGGCTGAGGCAGGAGAATCACTTGAACCCGGGAGGCGGAGGTTGCAGTGAGCCGAGATCACGCCACTGCACTCCAGCCTGGGTGACAAGAGCGAGACTCTGTCTCCAGTAAATAAATAATGATAATTTATAACGCATTATTCATTTATTTATTATAATTTGTTGTTTATTAAGTATGCCAGGCTCCATGTGAGAAGTACGTGTTTCTGATGTCCGAAATATGCCACAGGTCCCCAAAGTGGAAATCCAGGGTCAGAGCATCACAACAGGAATCTTGCATTTCTCAATGTCAGCAGGTGACAAAGGAGAAAGCGAACGCACCAGGGGCCCCGGGAAGGGGTACCGTTCTGTGAACCCAGGCAGGCTTCAGAGGGACCAGGCTGTGTGAGAGGGTTGCTATACCTTCCGTGTTTCTGTCCTTCTAAGACTCAAGTGCAAACTCAGTTCCCGTGTAGCAGGACGAGCCGCAGACAAAACTCCTCAGACACTGGATTAAAGAAGGAAGAGGTTTTATTATTCGGCCGGGAGCGTCGGCAGACTCGAGTCTTAAGAGCCGAGCTCCCCGAAGACGGAGTTCCCGGGCCTTTGAAGGGCTTACAACTCGAAGGGGTTCCACGTGAAAGGGTGGTGATAGATGGAGAGCACATGTGGTTCGAGTGGGGGGTTAATCTTTTAACCTCAGGCCTGGTCATCCGTGGCACCCGGCTGGTCTTGCCACTAACTTCATTCCTGTTGTTTTTCAGCTTTTACTTCCTCCTCCTCTTCAGAGGCAGGAGACAGTAAGAGAAATGGCTTCTGTCCTCACCCACTGCAAGAATATTAGAGGGTGGGGTTTTTAGGAGGTGGTTAGGTCATGAGTGGGATTTGTGCTCTTAGAAGACAGGCCCCACAGGGCTCCCTCGCCCTTTCCACCATGTGAGGACACAGCCAGAAGGAACCATCAGTGAACCAGGAAGCAGGTCCTCACCAGGCCCTGAACCTCCCACTCATCGATCTTGGACTCAGCCTCCAGGACCGTACGGTGGCTCATGCCTGTCATCCCAGCACTTTGGGAGGCTGAGGCGGGTGGATCACCTGGGGTCAGCAGTTTGAGACCAGCGTGGCCAACATGGTGAAACCCTGTCTGTCTTCAGTAAAAATACAAAAAATTAGCCGGGCATGGTGGCGGGCGCCTGTAGTTCCAGCTACTGAGGGAGGCTGAGGCAGGAGAACGGTTTGAACCCGGGAGGTGGAGGTTGCAGTGAGCTGAGGTTGCGCCATTGCACTCCAGCCTGGGTGACAAGGCAAGACTCCATCTCAAAAGAAGGGGAGGGGAGGGGAGGGGAGGAGGGGACGGGAGGAAAGAAGGGAGGGAAGGAAGGGAGGGAAGAGGAGGGGAAGGGAGGGAAGGGGAGGGGAAGGGAAGGAAGGGCAGGGGAAGGGAGGGAAGGGGAGGGAAAGGGAAGGAAGGGGAGGGCAAGGGAGGGGAGGGGAGTGGAGGAGGGGACGGGAGAAAAGAAGGGAGAGGAAAGAAGGCAAGGGGAGGGGAGGGGAGTAGAGGAGAGGACGGGAGAAAAGAAGGGAGAAGAAGGGAGGGAAGTGGAGGGGAAGGGAAGGAAGGGGAGGGGAAGGGAGGGGAGGGCAGGGAAGTGGAGGAGGGGACGGGAGAAAAGAAGGGAAGGGGAGGTGAGGGGAAAGGAGGGGAGGGGAGGGGAGTGGAGGAGGGGATGGGAGGAAAGAAGGGAAGGGGAGGGGAGGGGAAAGGAGGGGAGGGGAGTGGAGGAGGGGACGGGAGGAAAGAAGGGGAGGGGAGGGGAGGGATGGGAGGAGGGGACGGGAGGAAAGGAGGGGAGGGGAGGGGAAGGGAGGGGGGGGGAAGGGAGGGGAGGGGAGGGGAGGGGATGGGAGGAGGGGACGGGAGGAAAGGAGGGGAGGGGAGGGGAAGGGAGGGGAGGGGAGTGGAGGAGGGGATGGGAGGAAAGAAGGGGAGGGGATGGGAGGAAAGAAGGGAAGGGGAGGGGAAGGGAGGGGAGGGGAGGAAAGAAGAGGGCTTGTGGGTATTTGGGGGTCATTTGCATTGTGTGAGCCATGATGTCCCTAAAGGCTAATATTAATATGATTATGAGTCTCAACTTGACCAAACACACCAGGGTGCCCAGGACGGGGACCATTCTGTGAACCCAAGCAGGCTTCTCAGTGAGACACACCCCTTTGCTGCCTTCATGTACAGCCTCCTTCTTCTTAGGGACACGAAAGCGTTTGGGGTTCTCTTTAAAATTCTTCTCGCAGCTGCTGCTTTCCATACCATTGGTGTGTGCTTCCCCGGGGAGCTTTGCCACTCAGCTAATAGCTCCCTGAAGGTATTTCACAAAGCGAATTCAGAAGGAGATCGTCACTCCTTCAGAACCAGCAAGCACCAAAGGATGATTATCGTAATTTGGAAAACGTTAAAGGAAAATGCTTGGCCTCCTAAGCCTGGACAGTGTAGTGAGACCCCACTTGTAAAACATTTTGGAGCAAAACATCCCCCTCTCCTGAATGTACCCCAGAAATAAAAAAACAAAGTTCTCTGGTATCTGCAGCTGTAATTCTTTGTCATAGGGAGATAGCCATGATTTCTTCCTGTGTACCCAGTCTGTATAATTTCCCCGAATTGAGCATGAAAGGCAAATAAAAATAGTCTGAGATATCAGTCCCATGATGCTATGGCAAAGGTGCCAGCACTTTCCAGATGCAGTTAAGGTCTCTAGTCAACTGACTTCCAGATAATCAAACAGGAGCGTATTCTAGGTGGACCTGACCTAATCAGGTGAGTACTTTAAAAGAAGGTCTGGGGCCGGGCGCGGTGGCTCACGCCTGTAATCCCAGCACTTTGGGAGGCCGAGGCAGGCGGATCACGAGGTCAGGAGATGGAGACCATCCTGGCTAACACGGTGAAACCCCGTCACTACTAAAAATACAAAAATTAGCCGGGCGTGGTGGCGGGCGCCTGTAGTCCCAGCTACTCAGGAGGCCGAGGCAGGAGAATCGCTTGAACCCAGGAGGCGGAGGTTGCAGTGAGCCGAGATCACCCCATTGCACTCCAGCCTGGGCGACAGAGCAAGACTCCGTCTCAAAAAAAAAAAAAAAAAAGAAAAGAAAAGAAAACGTCTGGATTGTCTCATGCATGTAATACCGGCACTTTTGGAGGCTAACATAGAAAAAGCCCAAGAGTTCAAGACCAGCCTGGACAACATAGTGAGACCCCACTTCTAAAAAAAAATTTAAAACTAGCCAGGCATGGTGGCATGTGCCTGTGGTCCCAGCTACTTGGGAGGCTGAGGTGGGAAGATTACTTGAGCCCAGGAGTTTAAGGCTGCAGTGAGCTGTGATCACACCATTGCACTGTAGACTGGGTGACAGAGGTAGACTCTGTCTCTAAAAAGATGAAAAGTAAAACTAGGCTGGGCACGGGGGCTCACCCCTCTAATCCCAACAATTTGGGAGGCCGAGGTGGGTGGATCACCTGAGGTCATGAGTTCGAGACCAGCCTGGTCAACGTGATGAAACCCCATCTCTACTAAAAATGCAAAAATTAGTCCTGCGTGGTGCTACCATACTGGCCTAATTTTTGTAATTTTAGTAGAGACGGGGTTTCACCATGTTGGCCGGGATGGTCTCGATTTCTTGACCCTCGTGATCCACCGGCCTCAACCTCCCAAAGTGCTGGGGTTACAGACTTGAGCCACCGCACCCAACCTCTTCTCCTCTTCTCATGAGGACACCTGTCCTATTAATTATGGGCACACCCTATAAGATACACTGTGACTGTATATTTCTCAACAGACAGCCTCAGGCTACATGGCTCATGCCTGGAAGATCAAACGTTGGCCGTGATGAAAGATGGGACCTGAGTGGATATCCCTCCTCCAGTTTGTGGGTAAGTGACTCAACCACTCTGAACCTCTGTTTCTTCTTCCTTTAGACGGAGAGAGAGTGTTTGCACAGTTGCAATGTCCAGAAGCATAGGTCAGACGATGGATGGACGATGAGTTTGGGTCGAGAGAGCAGAACGGAGTCAGGTGTGACTGCTGGGATCCACAGAGAACAAACAATGGAGATACATACTGGACAGGAAGCGCTGGGCGTGGTGGCTCACGCGTACAATGCAATCACTTTGGTAGGGCGAGGCGGGTGGATCACGTGAGGTCAGCAGTTCGAGACCAGCCTGGGCAACATAGCAAAAGCTCGTCTCTACTAAAAAATACAAAAATTAACCAGGCGTGGTGGCTCACACCTGTAATCCCAGCACTTTGGGAGGCTGAGGTGGGTGGATTGCGAGGTCAAGAGATGGAGACCTTCCTGGCCAACACGGCGAAACCGTCTCTACTAAAAATACAACAATTAGCTGGGCGTGGTGGTCCCTGCCTGTAGTCGCAGCTACTTGAGAGGCTGAGGCAGGATAATTGCTTGAACGCAGAAGGCAGAGGTTGCAGTGAGCCAAGATCGCACTACTGCACTCCAACCTGGTGACAGACAGAGAGTCTATCTCAAAAACAAACACAACACAACAAAACAAAACAGTACAGCCTTTCCAGAATAAGGTGGACCTGAAATGCAATGACAGGTGTCCTTTTAAGAGACAGAACAGGAGACACAGACACACAGACACAGAGGAGGAGGCCACATGGAGACGGAGGCAGGGACTGGAGTGTTGCGGCCACAAGCTCAGAGGTGCCTGGAGCCCCCAGGACCTGGGAGAGGCAGGAAGGACCCTCCCTTAGAGTCTCTGGAAAAAAACTGAATTTAATTATAGTGTAGTGAACAGTGGCCCTCAGAAATATCTGTCCACATCCTAAAGGCCAGAAGCTGGAGTGAGACCTTATTTTGAAACAGGTCTTTGCAGAATTCATTTGTTAACCATCTCAAGATCAGATCTGCCTGGATTAGGATAGGCCCAAAATGCAATGACAGGTGTTCTGATCACAGGGAAGAAGAGACACAGACTCAGAGGAGGAGGCCACGTGGAGACGGAGGCAGACACTGGAGGAATGTGGCCACAAGCCCGGGGATGCCCGGAGCCTCCAGGAGGTGAGAGGGGCAGGAAGGATCCTCCCCTAGAGCCTCTGGAGGGAGTGCCTCCCTGACACACCTTGATCTCAGACTCCTGGTTTCCAGGACTGGGGGAACATGTCAGCCCCCGATGGTGGCGATTTCAGAAGACAACCTGAAATTTCCAGAAAATTCCAGCCCTCAGCTTGCTAAATGTTGGAAGAAAGATGGAGATTTAAGGAATACCATCCGGAAGTCACAGAGGAGATTTAAGGCGTGAGGATACTTGACCCGTTTGCCCAGAGCAACAACAAATGACGCTAAAAATGCAGAGTCCGTCTTTGAACCAGAGGACACTCAGGAAACAAACATTCCACTCCGGGAAATGCGGTGATTCTCTCCACCATTGCGTGAGGGGCTGTGCAGGCCAGAGGAAGTGACAGATAAAAACAGATTTTTAACTCGCACAACGCAACCACAGGCTCTACCTGGACGCAACCAGCTCCTGTATGACTCAGAGACTCCTCTAGACGCACGGCCATTCCATCCTTCTCCAGCACGGAGGATTTCTGCAATCTGTCCCCTGAAAAATGCAGCAAGCACTTTCGGCCCTGCCCCGAGAGCCCAGCCTCCCTTCAGCTTCACCTTCCTTCCACAAGCTCTCATCGGTCCCCTGCTTCATATCCCTTCTCTGTCCTTCTCAGCAGACCACACCCTAGCCCAAGTCATTTTTTTTTTATATCAGCGTTTTGCATTTTCCTGCAAAGCGGTTATCATCAGCTGAAGCCATTTATGCTTTGCTTTTCAGTATGCCCTTGGCCGGGTGCAGTGTCTCACGCCTGTAATCCCAGCACTTCTTTCCTTGGCTGATATTACTTAATTGATTGATTGATTGATTTTGAGGTAGGGTCTCACTCTCTTATCCATTTCTTTTCTTGGCTGATATTGGGAGGCCGAGGCAGGAGGATTACTTGAGGCCAGAAGTTCAAGGCCAGCGTGGGCAACATGGTGAGACCCCCCCCATCTCTACAAAAGAAGAAAAAGGAAAATATGAGCTGGGCGTGGTGGCACACACCTGTAGTCTCAGCTACTCAGGAGGTGGAGGCATGAGAATCGCTTGAGCCCAGGAGTTCCAGCCTGCAGTGAACTATAATTTTGCCACTGCACTCCAGCCTGGGCAACAGAGCTGGACCCTGTCTCAAAAAAAGAAAAAAAAAAAAAAAAAGAGTAACCATTCCCAAATAGATATCTACCTCTTTTCTTGGAAGGATTGCTGGAGCCCAGGAATTTAGGACTAGCCTAGGTAACATAGCAAGACTCCATCTCTAAAAAAAAGAAAAAAAAATACAGAAATTAGTCAGATGTGGTCATCTTCAGCGGGCTTTGGCCCCCCTGGAGGGTCCAGCAAGGCAATTTACGGTGGGCGTCTTGGGACATGCAGTATCAGTTTCAACCTCCAGGAGGGGCTGGAGAGTAAAGCTCAGTGCCAGAGGCAGAAAGTGGTGGGGACCCGGGTAAAACTCCACACACTTGAGGTTCTGATAAGGCTTCTTGGTGGGCACGACTTGACCTCTGTCATCACACATTGATGCCAAGAGGAGGGAACAGAACCCACGAGTCCTTCGGGAGAGGACAATGGAAGCTGTGGGTCTCGGTTCCTCCTTGACTCTCTCTTCTACATCTCTTTGCTTGGCGGATGTTACTGAATTAAATTAATTAATTCATTGACTTTCACTCCCTGTGTCTTAGGCATCTCTTTTCTTGGCTGATATTATTTAACTTCATTAATTGATGGATGGATTGATTTTGAGGTAAGATGTCTGTTTTATGCATCTCTTTCCTTGACGGATATTATTTTTAATTTAATAATTGATTGGTTTCCAGCAGGGGTCTCACTGTCTCATACATCTCTTTTCTCGCCTGCTATTATTTAATTGATTGATTGATTTTGAGGTAGGGTCTCTGTTTTACACGTCTCTTTATTTGGCTGGTATTATTTATTTAATTAATTGGTTGGTTTTCAGCAGGGTCTCGGTCTCTCATATATCTCTTTTCTTGGCTGAAATTATTTAACTTATTAATTGATTGATGGATTGATTTTGAGGTAGGGTCTCTGTTTCACACATCTCTTTACTTGGCTGATAGTATTTATTTAATTAATTGATTGGTTTTGAGCAGGGTCTCAGTCTCTCATACATCTCTTTTCTTGGCTGATATTATTTACTTTAATTAATTGATTGATTTTGAGGCACAGTGTCGTGCTGTCTTACGCATCTCTTTTCTTGGCTGATATTAATCGATGATTGGTTTTGAGGCAGGGTCTCACTCTCATATATTGTTTCCTGGCTGATATTATTTAATTTAATTAATCGATTGATAGATTTTGAGGTAGAGTCTCCGTTTCAAGCATCTCTTTTCTTGGCTGATATTATTTAATTAATTCATTCATTGATTGATTTTGAGTAGGGTCTCACTCTCTTATCCATTTCTTTTCTTGACTGATATTGTTTAATTCAACTAATTGATTGATTGATTTTGAGTAGGGTCTCACTCTCTTATCCATTTCTTTTCTTGGTTGATATTATTTAATTCAGTTAATTGATTGATTGATTTTGAGTAGGGTCTCACTCTCTTATCCATTTCTTTTCTTGGCTGATATTATTTAATTCATTGATTGATTTTGAGTAGGGTCTCACCCTCTTATCCATTTCTTTTCTTGACTGATATTATTTAACTCAATTCATTGATTGATTGTGAGGTAAGATCTCACTATGTCTTAGGCATCTCTTTTCTTGGCTGATATTGATTGATCGATTGATTTTGAACAGGGTCTCACTCTGTCTTAGGCATCTCTTTTCTTGGCTGACCTTATTTAATATAATTAATTTTGTGGCAGAGTCTTACTGTCTCATACTTCACTTTTCTTGGCTAATATTTTTTAATTAAATGAATTAATTGATTGACTTTAAGGCAGGGTCTGTGTTTTATGCATCTCTTTTTTTCCAGATATCATATAATTGATTGATTGATTGATTGATTTTTGAGCCAGGGTCTCACTCTGTTACCCAGGCCGGAGTACAGGGATACAATCACAGCTCACTACAGCCTCAACCTCTGGGGCTCAAGCAGTCTTCCCAACTCGGCGTCCTGAGTAACTGGGATGACAGACGTGCACCACCATCCCTGGCTAATTTTTTTTTTTTTGGAGAGATGAGATCTCGCTCTGTTGGCCAGGCTGGTCTCAAACTCCTAGGCTCAAGCGATCCTCCCACCTCGACCTTCCAAAGTGTTGGGATTACAGGCATGAGCCGCTGCGCCCAGCTTGGCTGATTTTAATTTATAGCTATTCGGTATAATAAGACTTTAATCACAAACACAGTGTTTTCCTGACTTCTTGCGAGTCATTCTAGGCAATTATTCACCCTGAAGGTGGTCACTGGGAGCCTATAAGTTTTAGCCACCTGTTCTGAAAAGAGAGTGCTTCCCGGGACCCCTGAATTTGAATGTGCAGCTGGTGACCAAAGTAAAGGGAATTGGTGGGGACTGCAGAAATATAGAATTATGCATTTCACGGGTACGTGATTGCTCTGGGGCCGCCCTAACAATTTACCTAAAACTCAAGGGTTTAGGACAACAGACATGATTTATCTCACAGTTCTGGAGACCAGAAGTCTGAGATCAAGGTGTGGGCAGGATCGGGCTCCCTCTGGAGGCTCTAGGGGAGGATCCTTCCTGCCTCTCCCAGCTCCTGGGGACTCCAGGAGTACCTGAGCTTGTGGCCGCATCACTCCAGTCTCTGCCTCCGTCTCCACGTGGCCCTCTCCTCTGTGTCTGTGTCTCCTCCTCTGTCTCTTAGAAGGACACGTTTCACTGGATTTAGGGCCCACCCTACTCCAGGATGATCTCATCTCAAGACCCTTCACTTAATCACATCTGCAAAGACCCCATTTCCAAATAAGTTCTCATTCAACAGGGGATAGGATGAGATATATCTTTTGGGGGGATGAGATTCAACCTATTATGGTGAGTAACTGGAGATTGTGGAAACAAGTTAAAAAAAAAAAAGAAAGAAAAAGCATTGGCCTTAATCAAACAAAGATCTTAGAACCAAGCATGGGGCTTTCATTTGGAGATACAGAGTCCTAGCGTGGTAGACAGGAGAGACAAGCCATCCCATCACTGCAGATGACCTGGATGTCTCACTCATGTGTCTGTCACTTTATTCACCCATTCATCTGTCCACCCACCCACTCATTCAGCCAGTCATCAACCTGTCAATCTGTTCATCCGTTTGTCCACCCATCCACTCATCCGTTCGTCCATCCATCCATCCATCCATCCATCCATCCATCCATCACTCTATTCATCTATCCACCCACCCACTCATTCAGCCAGTCATCAACCTGTCAATCTGTTCATCCGTTTGTCCACCCATCCACTCATCCGTTCGTCCATCCATCATCCATCCATCCATCCATCCATCCATCATCCCACCATCCCATCATCTCTGTTCATCATCTATCCACCCCACCCACCCATTCCCAGCCAGTCATCATCCATCTGTTCACCCATTTATCCACCCATCCAGCCAGTCACCCATCCATCCACTCATCCGTTCATCTACCATCATGCTATCCACCCACCCATTCAGCATCCATCCATCCGTTTGTCCATCCATCCATCCCATCCATCCATCCATCCATCTCTCACTCTATTCATCTATCCACCCACCCACTCATTCAGCCAGTCATCAACCTGTCAATCTGTTCACCCATCCACTCATCCGTTTGTCCACCCATCCACTCAGCCATCAACCTGTTCGTCCATCCATCCATCCCGTTCATCATCATCCATCCATCCATCCCCATCCATCCATCCATCCATCATCACTCTATTCATCTATCCACCCACCCACCATTCACTCATTCAGCCCGTCATCAACCTGTCAATCTGTTCATCCGTTTGTCCACCCATCCACTCATCCGTTCATCCATCCATCCATCCATCCATCCATCCATCCATCCATCCATCCATCCATCCATCACTCTATTCATCTATCCACCCACCCACTCATTCAGCCAGTCATCAACCTGTCAATCTGTTCATCCGTTTGTCCACCCATCCACTCATCCGTTCGTCCATCCATCCATCCATCCATCCATCCATCCATCCATCCATCACTCTATTCATCTATCCACCCACCCACCCATTCAGCCAGTCATCAATCTGTTCACCCATTTATCCACCCATCCACCCATCCATTCATCTACCCATGCATCCATCCATCCATCCATCCATCCATCCATCCATCACTCTATTCATCTATCCACCCACCCACTCATTCAGCCAGTCATCAACCTGTCAATCTGTTCATCCGTTTGTCCACCCATCCACTCGTCCGTTCATCCATCCATCCATCCATCCATCCATCCATCCATCCATCCATCACTCTATTCATCTATCCACCCACCCACTCATTCAGCCCGTCATCAACCTGTCAATCTGTTCATCCGTTTGTCCACCCATCCACCCATCGTCCGTTCATCCGTCCATCCATCCATCCATCATCCATCCATCCATCCATCCATCCATCCTATCCATCCACTCATCACCAGTCATCAACCTGTCATTCATCTATCCACCCCACCCACCATCCATTCAGCCTCTAGTCATCATCCACTGTCATCAACCTGTCAATCTGTTCACCCTGTTCATCCGTTCGTCCATCCATCCATCCATCCATCCATCCACCCATCCATCTCATCCGTCATCGTCCATCCATCCATCCATCCATCCATCCATCCATCCATCCATCCATCCATCTCCATCATCTATCCATCCACCCACCCACTCATTCAGCCCGTCATCAACCTGTCAATCTGTCCACCCATCATCTGTTCATCCACTCCGTTTGTCCACCCATCCATCCATCCATCCATCACTCCACTCATCATTCAGCCAGTCATCAATCTGTTCATCCGTTTGTCCACCCATCCACTCATCCGTTCATCCATCCATCCATCCATCCATCCATCCATCCATCACTCTATTCATCTATCCACCCACCCACCCATTCAGCCAGTCATCAATCTGTTCACCCATTTATCCACCCATCCACCCATCCATTCATCTACCCATGCATCCATCCATCCATCCATCCATCCATCCATCCATCCATCCACCCACCCATCGATCCATTTTACCCACTCATCTATCCATCCATTCATCCACCAATCCATCCACCTATTTATCCATCCATCTATCTATACATTCCCCATTCAGTCAGTCACCAATCTACCTGTCAATCTATTCATCCATCTACTTATCCACCCATCCATTCACGCCCCCATCCATCCATCTAGTCACCCATCCATTTATTAACGCATCCATCCATTAATGTACCTGCCCATCCATCCATTCACCCACCCACTTATCCATCCATTCATCCATCCATCCATCCAGTCACCCATCCATTTATTTACCCATCCATCCATTAATATACCTACCCATCCATCCATTCACCCACCCATCTATCCATTCATCCTTCCATTCAGTTACTCATCCATTTATTCACTCATCCATCCATTAATGTGCCCATCCATCCATCCATTCACCCACCCATCTATCTATCCATCCATCCATCCATCCAGTTACTCATCCATTTATTCACCCATCCATCCATTGATGCACCCACCCATCCATCCATTCACCCATCCATCCATCCATTTGCCCACCCATCCATCCACTTACCCACCCATCTATTCATTCATCCACCCATATATCTATACATTCCCCATTCAGCCATTCGCAAATCTACCTATCAATCTATTCATCCATCACTGCAAGTGGCTGGATGACTTCTCTCTCCTGTCTGCCATCCCTTGGCCACAAGCAAAAAAGGAGAAGTCCGAGTCCAGCCTCATTCACAACATCATAAGAATCAAATACCTTCCACAAGAAGTAGCAGAGGCTACCACTCAGGTTTATCTGTGGTAACTGGTGAGGTTGATACTAAGTGATTGGGCAGAAAATTTCATTGAAAACATAGCCTGCTGAGAAAATGCTGCTTTGTGGTGTGGGATGCAGTTTCCAGGAATTTATTAAATGTTGATGTGACAATGATATTTCAAGGAGCTATACCACTGCACATCAGCACGTTATCACCCACGTAAAGACCAGAAAAACAGACGTTGTAAAGATCAGATAAAACGGAAGCCTCAAACAGGAAATAAAGATACAAAACGAAGATACGGGAGTGGGCCTCCTCCTTGAGGAAAATGACTTCCTTGCATTGCTTCTCATGCAACGGCCTTCCCTTTTCTCCTTAGAGTAATTGAGGTATAATTCAGAAAAGTGTGTACGATGCCAGGACAGGGCAAGCCACCCTATGCAGAGCAGGCCATGCAGGGAACGAATCATTTGGAAGGTCCTAGGGGCAGATGAGAAAGAGAGAGACCCAGGACTGTGGTTCTTATCAAGATGCCTCCAAGGAGTGGGGTCGTCCATCGAGAGACTCCTAGGCAGGGCCCAGTACTGTGAGGTCAGTGATCAAAGGCTTGACCCTCAAACATGGGGACTCTTCTCCTAGAGCTGCACCCTGAGGTAGGAGGTGGAGGGTTTTGCAAAGATTGAGAATCCCGGGGACCAGATCACTAAACTGGAATCCAATATGAGAGATCTTAGTTCTCCCGCCTTTATCATATCCATCCATCCATCCATCCACCCATCCATCCATCCATCCATGCTTCCATCGGTCAGTTCATCTGTTCATGCATCTATGCAACCATCCACCCATTCAGCCAGTCATCAGTCTGTCAATCTATTCATCCATCCACCCATTCATGTATCCATCTACCCACTCATCCATCCCTACATCCATCCATCCACCCATCCATCCACCCTCCATCCGTTAAACCATCTATCCGTGTATCTATCTATCCATCCTCTATCCACCCTCCGTTTATTAACCCAGCTATCAACCCACCCACTTTCTACTTACCCATCCCTTCATTAATCCATTAATTTATCCTCTATTGATTAACCCATGTATCCATCCACCTATCCAGCCAGCCAGCCAGCCAACCCTTCATCCTTTAACCCACCCATTCATTAATCCATTCATTCATCCTCTATTCATTAACCCATATATCCATCCACCTATCCAGCCATCCATCCATTCAGTCAGCCAACCCTTCATCCATTAACCCATCCATTCATTAATCCATTCATTCATCCTCTATTCATTAACCCATATATCCATCCACCTATTCAGCCATCCAGCCAGCCATCCAGCCAACCCTTCATCCATTAACCGATATATCCATATATCCATCCATCTGTCTGTTCATTCATTCTTTGATCTATCCACCCTCGCACCCACTTAGCCTACCACCGACCCATCCATCCATTAACCTACTCATCGACCTATCCACTCATTCACTCATCCATCCATCCACCCTCAATCGATTAACCTATCTATCCATCATCTATCCACCCTCCATTCATTAACCCACCCATTTAACCACCCACGCAACCATCCATCCATTCATCCATCCATCTATTCTCTATCCATTAATCCATCTATCAATCCATCCATCTACCCAACCACTAATCCACTCATCCATCCATTTGTCCACCCTCTATCCAATAGCCCATCTATCCATCCACCCATCCATTCAGTCACCCTCCATCCATAACCCCTATAACCCATATTATAAAATCAAATTCACTCAATATTTTAAAAGCAAAATTAATTCAAATAAACAACCATGAACAAATCAATATTGTGAACAAACACAGGATTCCAGCAGTGCTTTGATAATTCCTTTTGGAGCCTGGAGTAAAACATATGGAAAAGGAAAAATTCATGCCACTCTAGATATATTTCATGTGTTTTTTTTTTCCAGTGGGTTATTTTTTTCCAGAACTTTAAAATAGTTGGGAAAATATTACAACAAGGAAACACAGGTATATGACAATTCAGAGCATTGCTTTAACTTTTAAATATTTATTTTTTATCAAAACCAGACTTTTTAGGGAGTCATTCTACTTTCCTGGCTTGAATGAAAGCATACTTACCGAAATACTCTCAAACTTTCATTTTTGCTTATATAATTTTAATGGATAGGATTGTCATGTTTGTCAGTTTCTCTTGACCAAGTGACCATGAAGCTTTCATGTTTAATTACTATCAGCGTACTAGTCCCGTCCTTATTCAAAATTTGCATGGTTTGTTTCTCATGGCATTTTTGCCTTCATATTTATTGCTATTTTATTTATTTATTTATTTGTTTGTTTGTTTGTTTGTTTATTTGTTTTTTGAGACAGAGTTTTGCTCTTGTTGCCCAGGTTGGAGTGCAGTGGTGCCATCTCGGCTCACTGCAACCTCCCCCTCCCGGGTTCAAGTGATTCTCCTGCCTCAGCCTCCCGAGTAGTTAGGATTATGGGCATGCGCCACCATGCCCAGCTAATTCTGTATTTTTAGTAGAGACACAGTATCTCAATGTTGGTCAGGCTGGTCTCGAACTCTCAACCTCAGGTGATCCGCCCGCCTCGGCCTCCCAAAGTGCTGGGATCACAGGCGTGAGCCACCGCGCCTGGCCTTTATTGCTATTTAAATATTGCGTGAGGTTCGGACACAGCGCCTCATGTCTGTAATCCCAGCACTTTGGGAAGCCGAGGTGGGTGGATCACTTGAGGTCAGGAGTTCGAGACCAGCCTGGGCAACATGATGAAACCCTGTCTCTATAAAATAAAATAAAATAAAATAAAATAAAATAAAATAAAATATGTTACACGACATGATCAGTCACGTTGGTTACTGGGTTTGGGGAACCCCCTCAAGTTTTATATCATAGACACAGCCCTCAATTCCCTCACCCTAGTCCCTCTCTGGTGGGTCCTACCTTCCTGCAGTTCCTTGTTGTAATCCTCAGACATAGCTCTTTGCCGGAGATTCCAGACCTTGACCCCAAAGTGACACGTTTTTTTTGTTGTTTTGTTTTTTGAGATAGAGTCTCACTCTGTCGCCCAGGCTGGAGTGCAGTGGTGCGACCTCGGCTCCCGGGTTCACGCCATTCTCCTGCCTCAGCCTCCCGAGTAGCTGGGACTACAGGCGCCCGCCACCAAGCCCGGCTAATTTTTTGTATATTTAGTAGAGACGGGGTTTCACCGGGTTAGCCAGGATGGTCTCGATCTCCTGACCTCGTGATCCACCCACCTCGGCCTCCCAAAGTGCTGGGATGACAGGCGTGAGCCACCGCGCCCGGCCCTGAGGCAACATATTTTTATGGCTTCCCCAAGGAGAGGCAATTGGAAAACGAAGAGAAATTCTCACCTGGTGCTTCTGGATTTGGGGTTTTTCAGCAATTGCATGGCCGTCCTTCTCTATCACCTGACTTTGCGTGACTGCCGCTATCCGATTTTCACCAAGCTCAGAGGCAGCGATTACTGGGTGTGTAGCTCCTCCCAGGTGAAATGCTTGTGTCTGTTTTGCAGATGAAGGAAATGGAACATGCATGTGTGGATCCTGAGTCATCCTATGTATGCATTCGTCACTCTAGGGTGAGGTTAGAAAACAAGTTGGAAGGCCGGGTGCGGTGGCTCACGCCTTGTCATCCCAGCACTTTGGGAGGCCAAGGCGGGTGGATCACAAGGTCAGGAGATCGAGATCAGCCTGGGTGACGAAGCAAGGCCCTGTCTCTAAAAAAGACACAAAAATTAACCAGGAGAGGTAGTACCTGCCTATGATCCCAGCTACTCCGGAGGCTGAGCCAGGAGAATGGCTTGAACCCAGAAGGCAGAGGCTGCAGTGAGCTGAGATGGTGCCACTGCACTCCAGCCTGGGCAACAGAGCGAGACTCCATCTCAAAAAAAAAAAAAAATGGCCAGACGCGGTGGCTCACGCCTGTAATCCCAGCACTTTAGGAGGCCAAGGCCAGTGGATCATGAGATCAAGAGATCAAGACCATCCTGGTTAACATGGTGAAACCCCGTCTCCACTAGAAATACAAAAATTAGCCGGGCGTGGTGGCACATGCCTGTAATCCCAGCTACTCGGGAGGCTGAGACAGGAGGATCACTTGAACCCAGGAGGCAGAGGCTGCAGTGAGCCGAGATTGTGCCACTGCACTCCAGCCTGGGCGACAGAGTGAGACTCCGTCTCAAAAAAATAAAAAATACAAAATTGGCCAGGTGCGGTGGCTCACGCCTGTAATCCCAGCACTTTAGGAGGCCGAGGCTGGTGGATCATGAGATCAAGAGGTCAAGACCATCCTGGCTAACATGGTGAAACCTCATCTCTCCTAAAAATATAAAAATTAGCCAGGCGTGGTGGCACATATCTGTAATCCCAGCTACTTGAGAGGCTGAGGCAGGAGGATTACCTGAACCCCAGAGGCAGAGGCTGCAGTGAGCTGAGATTGCACCACTGCACTCCAACATGGGTGACAGAGTAAGACTCTGTCTCAAAATACAAAATTTAAAAATAATTAATTAATTAATTAAAAAGATAGCCGGGCACGGTGACTCACACCTGTAATCCCAGCACAAGCCCCGTCTCTACTAAAAATACAAAAATTAGCTGAGCATGGTGGTGCACACCTGTAGTCCCAGCTACTGGGGAGGCTGAGGCAGGAGAATCCCTTGAACCCGGGAGGTGGAGGTTGCAGTGAGCTGAGATCTCGCCACTGCACTCCAGCCTGGACGACAGAGTGAGACTCCATGTCAAAAAAAAAAAAAAAAAAAAAAAAAGTTAGACAGCCAGCAGCCCACAGGATAAGCTGTAAACTCACCTGTGAATTCTCATTAGTTTATCAAGGAGTTTACTTTTCCATGGCTACGTCTGGCACCATGATGCAAGGGTTACATGGAATGGAGCCTTGCTTTTTGTTCTGGTTAAGCAGGGCACGTCGTATCGAACATTCGACCGGGGAAAATGAGCTTCCTATCGTGTGTGTGGTGTTCACGGTGGTACCCACTGTACTGCTATGCTGGGTTCACAGGTTGCCTTTCTCATCTGGCATCCTGCTGTTATCCCTCTCCCTTCACACACGACAAAGCTGAAATCGCCGTGCAGACTGGGCATTTGGGTACACGTTGCCAGTCGGAGTCAGAGCTCTGGGCTCCAGACCCTTCCCTACAGGCTCAGGTGCAAGAGCTCAGGTGCTTCAGTGAAGGTCCGGGTGTCAGGCTGGGGTAGCTGAGCAGGTGCCCATGCGGTGTTTACCCCAGCAGGTCCCCATGTGGTGTTTCTTCACATGTACCACAAGGCGGGAGTATGAGAAGACTAGGAAACTGGCTGGTATCACGACTCAGGCACGGTAAAAGACCCCTTTTACGAGAAGAACACGGGAAGCTAGGATGTGGCCCCCAACGCCTCGTTGCAGCTGTAAACGGCCCTGCGATCCCGCCTGCCCATCTCAACACAGCGGCTGCAGGATGCCTGCTGAATGATTAGGTAAAAATGGGACAGGAAGGAGTCAGGAAATGGTTGGCAAGCCACCCTCCTCCCCCACAGTATTGCTTACCCTGTCCTCCAAAACTTCTTTTATTGTGGTAAAATATACAGAACATAAAAACGATCATCTTGTCCTTTTTTTTTTTTTTTTTTTTTTGTGGGGGAGACAGAGTCTCACTCTGTCACCCAGGCTGGAGTGTAGTGATGCGATCTTGGCTCACTGCAACCTCCACCTCCTGGGTTCAAGTGATTCTCCTGCCTCAGCCTCCCAAGTAGCTGGGATGACAGGCGCCCGCCACCACATCCAGCTATTTTTTATTATTATTATTTTTAGTAGATACAGGGTTTCACCATCTTGACCAGGCTGGTCTTGAACTCCTGACCTCACGATCCACTCGCCTCAGCCTCCCAAAGTGCTGGGATTACGGGCGAGAGCTACCGCACCCAGCCATCATCTTGTCCATTTTTTGTGAGTCCTGTCTTGTTTCTACAATTTTTTTTTTTTTTTTTTTTTTGAGACAGAGTCTCACTGTGTCGCCCAGGCTGGAGTGCAATAGTGCAGACGGGGCTCACTGCAGCCTCCGCCTCCAGGGTTCAAGTGATTCTCCTGCCTCAGCCTCCTGAGTAGCTGGGATTACAGGGATGCACCACCACACCCAGCTAATTTCTGTATTTTTAGTAGAGGCGATTTTCAGCATGCTAGACAGGCTGGTCTCGAACTCCCAACCTCAGATGAGCCACCCACCACCTCAGCCACCCAAAGTGCTGGGATTACAGGCGTGAGCCACCACGCCTGACCTATTTTTTTTTTTCTTTGTAAAATACGCATAACATAAAAACTATCATCGTTTCCGCATTTTTAATAAACTTCAAACTGCATCGTTTCAAGTTAGCTTCTTTTATTTTTTATGTTTTAACTTTTATTTTAGGTTCCGGAGGTACGTGAGAATGTTATATGGGTAAATTCACGTCATGGGGGATTTTGCTACTGATTATTTCAACACCGAGGTGCTTAGCCCAGTGCCGAATATAGGTAATTTTCCTCCTCCTCTCCCTCCTCCCACCCTCCACCCTCAAGTAGCCCCCAGCATCTGTTGAATTTTTTCTTTGTGTCCAACTGTTAACATCATTTAACTCCCACTTATAAGACAGAACGTGTATTATTTAGTTTTCTGATCGTGTGTTAGTTTGCTAAGGATAATGACCTCCAGCTCCATCCATGTCCCTGCAAAGGACATGATCTCATTTTAATATCATTTTATTATTATTATTATTATTATTATTATTATTTTGAGACAGAGTCTTGTTCTGTCACCCAGGCTGGGGTGCAGTGGTGCTATCTCAGGTCACTGCCACCTCCACCTCCCAGATTCAAGTGATTCTCCTGCCTCAGCCTCCTGAGTAGCTGGGATTACAGGCGCCCACCACCATGCCCAGCTAATTTCTGTATTTTAGTACAGATGAGGTTTTGCCACGTTGGCCAGGCTGGTCTCGAACTCCTGACCTTAGGTGATCCACCCGGCTCAGCCTCCGAAAGTGCTGCGATTACAGGTGTGAGCGACCTCATCCAGCCGACCAAACACATTTAAACCATCAGATCTTGTGAGAACTCACGATCATGAGAACAGCATGGGAGAAATCATCCTCCATGATTCAATCACCTCCTACCAAGTCCCTTTTTCAACACCTGGGGATTACAATAGGAGATAATATTTGGGTGGGGACACAGAGCAAAACCTGAGATTTGGGTGGGGACACAGAGCAGAACCTGAGATTTGGGTGGGGACAGAGAGGACCCCACATCACTAACCAAAATGCGTAGATAAAATCAGACAAGATTCTCACTTACAATGGTGTGTGCTCATGTGGTCTTGGCATACCAAATACAAATGATATCAACTTCTGGGACTGCCTTATGAATGCTTAGCCAAAATTAAAAGCAGTGACTCTTTTTTTTTTTTTAGACAGAATTCCACTGTCGCCCAGGCTGGAGTGCAATGACACAATCTCAGCTCACTGCAAACTCCGCCTCCCAGGCTCAAGTGATTCTCTTGCCTCAGCCGCCCACATAGCTGGGATTACAGGCACATGCCACCATGTCCGGCTAATTTTTGTGTTTTTAGTAGAGATGAGGTTTCATCATGTTGGCCAAGCTGGTCTCGAACTCCTGACCTCAGGTGATCCTCCTGCCTCAGCCTCCCAAAGTGCTGGGATTACAGTCGTGAGCCACCACTCCCGGCCCATGTATATATACTATTTACAATACAAACGCCTCTCATATAAGCATATATTCTATTTCCTCTATACATATCTAGCATATATACATATATATGCTATTTACAATACAAATGCATCTCATATATACACTTTTTTTTTTTTTTTAGACAGGGTGTCATTCTGTTTCCCAGGCTGGAGTGCAGTGGTATGATTTCACGGCTCACTGCAACCTCAACCTCCTGGGCTCAAGCGATCCTCCCACCTCAGCCTCCCAAGTAGCTGGGACTACAGGTGCGTGCCATCATGCCCAGCTAATTTTTGTATTTTTTTTTTTCAGTCGAGATGGGGTCTCATCATGGTGCCCAGGCTGGTTTCAAACTCCTGGGCTCAAGTTATCCGTCCACCTTGGCTTCCCAAAGTGCTAGGATTACAGGCGTGAGCCACCTCACCTGGCACATATGGAGATGTTTTAACCAAAGAAGGAACTTCACTTATATATTCTACCTTATGCACTCAGCCCTCCATATCCACAGGTTCCACATCTGCAGATTCAACCAACCTCAGATCAGAAATGTTTGAAAAACATAAAATACAAATAAAAAACACAGTATAACAACTATATACACACACATATATATACATATATACACATATAGACATATATACACATATAGACATATATACACATATATAATATATACACATATGTTATATATACACACACACACATATATATATATTTTTTGAGACAGAGTCTCACTCTGTTGCCCAGGCTGGAGTGCAGTGGTGTGATCTCAGCTCACTGCAACCTCCACCTCCCAGGTTCAAGCGATTCTCCTGCCTCAGCCTCCTGAGTAGCTGGGATTACAGGCGCACACCACCACACCTGGCTAATTGTTTTTTGTTTTGTTTTGTTTTGTTTTGTTTTGTCTTGAGACAGAGCCTCACTGTGTCACCAGGCTAGAGCGCAGTGGCATGATCTCAGCTCACTGCAACTTCCGCCTCCCTAGTTCAGGCGATTCTCCTGCCTCAGCTTCCCGAGTAGCTGGGACTACAGGTGCACACCACCACACCCAGCTAATTCTTATATTTTTAGTAGAGATGGGGTTTCACCATGTTGGCCAGGATGGTCTCGATCTCTTGACCTTGTGATCCACCCGCCTTGGCCTCCCAAAGTACTGGGATTAGAGGTGTGAGTCACCGCACCGGCCTAATTTTTGTATTTTTAACAGAGACGGGTTTCACCATGTTGGTCAGGCTGGTCTCGAACTCCTGACCTCAGGTGATCCGCCCACCTCGGCCTCCCAAAGTGCTGGGATGACAGGCGTGAGCCACCACGCCCAGCCTATAACAACTATTTACATAGTATTTACATTATATCAGGTGTTATAAATAATTGACAGATGATTTTAAGCATATAGAAGGATGTGGGTAGGTTATATGCAAATACTACACCATTTTATATCAGGCACCTCAGCATCCCTGGATTTTCGTGTCCTCAGGTGGGTTCCAGAACCAATTTCCCAAAATGTTACTGTGGGATGACTGGATTCATAGCTACTCTCTCTCTCTCTCTCTCTCTCTCTATATATATATATATATAAAATATTTGAAACATAAATTTACCTCATGTGTACGTATACCATGTTAGATATACACATCTACCATATATGCAAATATATTTACAACGTTAATTCATGTCATGTATACATATATCACATACAGTATCTACCATATATAGTATATTTACAAGATAAAGTTATGCCATGTATCCATCTATTATAGCATATATACCTGTGTACCATATAGGTTATATTTGCTACATAAATCCATCTCATATATACATATATCATATATAATATCTACCATATGTAGTATATTTACAACATAGATGTAGCCCATGTATACGTCTATTGTCTATCACAGCATATGTACATATCTAGCATATCTGTAACATTTGCAATATAAATTTGTCTCATATATAAGTATTTTATATCATATATATCTACCATATTATGTTACATTTGCAATATAAATTCATCTCCTATATGTGTATAATACATATTTACCATATATGTTATATTTGCAACATAAATGCATCTGATATATATACACATATATCATATATAATATCTACTATATGTGTGGTATATTTCCAACATATTTTTATCCCATGTATAGAAATATTATAGCACATATAATATCTCCCATATATGTTATACTTGCAACATAAATTCATCTGATGTATACATATACTACATATTCGTATATTATATACATGCATATCATGTATCATGTATATCTACCATATATGTTATATTTGCAACATAAATTCATCTGATGTATACATATACTATATATTCATATATTATATACACACATATCATGTATCATGTATAATATCTACCGTATATGTTATACTTGCAACATCAATTCATCTGATGTATACATATACTATATATTCATATATTATATACACACATATCATGTATCATGTATAATATCTACCATATATGTTATATTTGCAACATCAATTCATCTATATATAAATATATCATATCATGTATAATATCTATCATATATGCTGTATTTGCAACACAAATGCATCTCATGTATACATATATTATATATACAGATCTCCCATATATGGTATATTTTCAACGTAAATTCCACAAAGACAATAGAGCAGAAAGAATAATCGAAGAAATAAGAGAGAAAAATACATCCACACTGAATAACAGCGTACAAACAAAAAGCCCTTTAAGTATCTTAATGAAAAGATACCCCTGGAAATTCCTGGAAATTTGTTTAAATATTAAAGACAAATCACATCCCGTAATGCCCAGGAGAAATAAGCAGATTATTTTACATAGCAACAAATCGTCAGGCATCGACAGAACAAAAGAACTGAAGGCCTGAAGCAATAAAAACAAAATAACGGTATGGAGGTTTAACGTACGAAAAGCTGTATATATTTAATGTATACAGCCTGATAACTTTGGATAAAAGACACATCCTTCTGAGGCAGGTGGATCACGTGGTCAGGAGATCGAGACCATCCTGGCTAACACGGTGAAACCCCGTCTCTACTAAAAATACAAAAAATTAGCCGGGCGAGGTGGCGGGCGCCTGTAGTCCCAGCTACTCGGGAGGCTGAGGCAGGAGAATGGTGTGAGCCCGGGAGGCAGAGCTTGTGGTGGGCCGAGATCGCGCCCCTGCACTCCAGCCTGTGTGACAGAGGGAGACTCCGTCTCAAAAAAAAAAAAAACATATCCTTGAAAGTCCTACCCCTCCCGATGTCATAAACATATCCATCACCTCCAAAAGATTCCTTTTTCCTTTCAATATGACGATGATGTATTTTTATTATTGTTGTGATAAGAACACTTCACACATCATCTACTCTTTTACCCGTTTTTATGTATAGAGTTAAGTTGACTCTACACACTGTATTGTATATAGTACATCGTTTGATGGGGAAATATTTCCCTCCCCAAAATCCTACACTGAAAAATCTGTCCTCTTAGAAGTATGCGTTTTCAAGGATGCAAATATGTTTTTCATATGCCCCAACTCCTTTTTTTTTTTTTAGTTTTCAGAGAGGGAGTCTCTGTCTGTCTCCCAGGCTGGAGGGCAGTGGTGCGGTCCTAGCTCACTGCAGCCTGGAGCTCCTGGGTTCAAGCCATCCTTCCACCTCAGCCTCCTGAGTAGCTGGGACCGCAGGCGTGCACCACCACGCCTAGGTCCCCTTTTGGGGGAGGGGGAGGGCGGAAAAAAAAGTGACTTAAAAGTAATTGCATCCAGTACTGCTTGAGAACAGGAAATCAGGGCTGCAGTGAGCTATGATGGTATCACTGCACTCCGGACTGTGTTTAAAAACACGGAGACTGTGTTTTTAAAAGCACAACAGTCTGGGTGCGGTGGCTCACACCTGTCATCCCAGCACTTTGGGAGGCCAAGACAGGCGGATCACGTGAGGTCAGGAGTTCGAGACCAGCCTGACCAACATGGTGAGACCCCATCTCTACTAAAAATACAAATATTAGCCAGGTGTGGCGGTGCATGCCTGTAATCCCAGCTACTCTGGAGACTGAGGCGGGAGAATCGCTTAAACCCAGGAGAAGGAGGTTGCAGTGAGCTGAGATTGTGCTATTAGCCAGGCGTGGTGGTGCACGCCTGTAATCCCAGCTACTCTGGAGACTGAGGTGGGAGAATCACTTAAACCCAGGAGAAGGAGGTTGCAGTGAGCTGAGATTGTGCTATTAGCCAGGCGTGGTGGTGCACGCCTGTAATCCCAGCTACTCTGGAGACTGAGGCAGGAGAATTGCTTGAACCCAGGAGAAGGAGGTTGCAGTTAGCTGAGACTGTGCTATTAGCTAGGCGTGGTGGTGCACGCCTGTAATCCCAGCTACTCAGGAGACACGCCTGAGGGAGACTGAGGAGAAGAATTGCTTGAACCCAGGAGAAGGAGGTTGCAGTTAGCTGAGACTGTGCTATTAGCTAGGCGTGGTGGTGCACGCCTGTAATCCCAGCTACTCAGGAGACTGAGGTGGGAGAATCGGGAGAGAGGTTGCAGTGAGCTGAGACTGTGCTAGGGCAGGTGGTGCAATTGCTTGAACCCAGGAGAAGGAGGTTGCAGTTAGCTGAGACTGTGCTATTAGCTAGGCGTGGTGGTGCACGCCTGTAATCCCAGCTACTCGGGAGACTGAGGCAGAAGAATTGTTTGAACCCAGGAGGAGGAGGTTGCAGTGAGCTGAGATGGTGCCACTGCACTCCAGCCTGGGCAACAAGAGTGAATCTGCACCAAAAACAAACAAACAAAAAACAGCCAAAGTAACTCCCGCCAAACCAGAAACAAATGAAATTAATAATTTAAAATGAGGAAGCTGTGGTACAAAATGATTGGCAGTTAACCATAAAACATAAGAAGGTTCATTAAAAATGTTTTCAAGGCACCGTGTATTAAAATATACACTATAGTAATATTCTACGTATTCATTAGTATCAGGACAATGCATTCTAAGACAAAATACATTTTTAGAGTAGACTTTGGAAATAAAAGATGTGAAACACTGAAATAAATACAGACTGCGGCAGCATTGGAGAGAAGGAGGGGCAAGGAGGAAAGTCACACCATCGTAAATCCTTATCTCAAGCAGTGCGAATAAAGAGTTTCAGTTTTCACCATAACGTTTCGGAAAAAAACTGAGTTTTATACAGTTATCTTTGCTGCCTATGTCACTATTAGCAAAGAAATGTTGCTATGTTGTAGAATGCTACCATAGTCATTCCTGAAAAAGAATTCAAGCACGTGTAGCATTATCCATAGACAGCGTAGTCCAAGATGAAGGCGTGGCTGATTCACTGTCGGGTGGGGACCCGTCTCCTGGTTCATAGATGGTGCCTTCTCTCTGTGTCACATGGTGGGAAGGAGCGAGGGAGGTCTCTGGGGTTCCTTTTATGACAGCCTCACAACCTCGTCACCTCCCCAAGCCTCCTAACATCTTCTTGTCGGCGGTTACATCAAGGTGGGAGTTGGGGGAAGACACTGACATTCCGACTACAGCAAAGCTCCACTGGATTAGCCCCAGTTTATTATTATTATTATTATTATTATTATTATACTTTAAGTTCTAGGGTACAGGTGCACAACATGCAGGTTTGCTACATATGTCTACATGTGCCACGTTGGTGTGCTGCACCTGTTAACTCATCATTTACATTTGGTGTATCTCCTAATGTCATCCCTCCCGTCTCCCTCCACCCCACAACAGGCCCCGTTGTGTGATGTTCCCCGCCCTGCGTCCAAGCGTTCTCCTGGTTCAATTTCCACCTATGAGTGAGAATATGCGGTGTTTGGTTTTCTGTCCTTGCGACAGTTGCTGAGAATGACAGTTTCCAGCTGCATCCATGTCCCTGCAAAGCACATGAACTCATCCTTTTTGATGGCTGCATAGTATTCCATGGTGTATATGTGCCACATTTTCTTCATCCAGTCTGTCAGTGATGGACATTTGGGTTGATTCCAAGTCTTTGCTATTGTGAATAGTGCCACAATAAACATACGTGTGCATGTGTCTTTATAGCAGCATGATTTATAATCCTTCGGGTATATGCCCAGTCATGGGATGCCCTCAGCCACAGTTTTTGTCCACGTGTATTCTTGTTACAGTCCAAAGAAAGGTGGAAAAAAAAGAGAACCAGAGAGCAAAACAAGCAGACAAAAGGGAGACGCTTGAGGCAGAGGAAGTGATTGCGGAAAAGCGTAATCACCATCAAAACCTTACACAATTGCAAATATTACTATAAACACTTTTTGTATTGTTTGGTTTTAGAGTCAGGGTCTTGCACCATTGCCCAGGCTGAAAAGGAGTGGTGCAATCTCAGCTCACGGCAGCCTCTACCTCCTGGGCTCAAGCAATCCTCCTACCTCAGGCTCCTGAGTACCTGGGACTACAGGCATATACCACTATGTAGGGCTAATTTTTAAAAAAAAATTTTTTGTAGAGATAGAGTCTTGCTATCTTGCCCAGGATGGTCTGAAAGTCCTGGCCTCCAGCTATCTTCCTGCTCTGACCTCCCAAAGCACTGTGATTACAGGTGTGAACCACTGCACCTGGCACTATAAACATTTCTTTCTTTCTCTTTCTTTCTTTCTTCTTTCTTTCTTTCTTCTTTCTTTCTTTCTTTCTCTTTCTTTCTTTCTTTCTTTCTTTCTTTCTTCTTTCTTTCTTTCTTTCTCTTTCTTTTCTTTCTTTCTTTCTTTCTTTCCTTCTTTCTTTCTTTCTTCTTTCCTTCTTTCTTTCTTTTTCTTTTGAGACAGAGTTTTGCTCTTGTATGCTAGGCTGGAGTGCAGTGGCCCAATCTCAGCTCTGCCTCCTGGGTTCAAGCAATTCTCCTGCCTCAGCCTCCCAAGTAGCTGAGATTACAGGCGCCCACCGTCAAGCCTGGTTAATTTTTGTATTTTTAGTAGAGACGGGGTTTCACCATGTTGGCCAGACTAGACTTGAACCTCTCACCTCAGGTGATCCACCCGTCTTGGCCTCCCAAAGTTCTGGGATTGCAGGTGTGAGCCACTGCGCCCGGTTGCCATATATATATATATATATTATTTTTTTTTGAGACAGAGTCTTACTCTGTCACCCAAGCTGGAGGGCAGTGGCATGATCTCGGCTCCCTGCAACAGAGATTAGGCTGAGGCGGGAGGATCGCTTGAGCCCGGGACGTCAAGGCTGCAGTGAACTGAGACTGCACCACCGCACTGCAGCGTGGGCAAAAGAGTGAGATCCTGTCTCCAAAAAGAAAGGTATACATTGCTTTGCAGGTGCCAAGCTCTAGGGCCCAAGTGCCCGCCAGTCCCTCATCTACTGTCCCGACTGAATCTCTGAATCCCTGAAGCTCAGCTGCTGCCCCTGGTTGCATTCAGAGATGCAACGGGAAGAGGCAGCCAAATGTCCCACCTACTGGATGTCTTTATGACAGTAACCCCCAGTGCTGGATACCTGCAGCTGCCTCTCTGCTGAGAGCCGTGGGACCCCTCTCTCTCCGTCCTCTTTTCAAGCACATCCTTTTCCACGGTAACCCCCAGTGCTGGATACCTGCAGCTGCCTCTCTGCTGAGAGCCGTGGGACCCCTCTCTCTCCGTCCTCTTTTCAAGCACATCCTTTTCCACAGTAACCCCCAGTGCTGGGTACCTGCAGCTGCCTCTCTGCTGAGAGCCGTGGGACCCTCTCTCTCCGTCCTCTTTTCAAGCACATCCCTTTTCCACGGTAACCCCCAGTGCTGGGTACCTGCAGCTGCCTCTCTGCTGAGAGCCGTGGGACCCTCTCTCTCCGTCCTCTTTTCAAGCACATCCTTTTCCACAGTAACCCCCAGTGCTGGGTACCTGCAGCTGCCTCTCTGCTGAGAGCCGTGGGACCCCACTCTCTCCATCCTCTTTTCAAGCACATCCCTTTTCCACCCCTCTGTGCCTGTTTGGGGTCTCTGCACTCACAAACCTGTAGAGTAGCCTACAAACAATACTGCATTCTTGTAAGAAAAACTAGGCCGGGGCCGGGCGCGGTGGCTCAAGCCTGTAATCCCAGCACTTTGGGAGGCCAAGACGGGCGGATCACGAGGTCACAAGATCAAGACCATCCTGGCTAACACGGTGAAACCCCGTCTCTACTAAAAAAATACAAAAAACTAGCCAGGCGAGGTGGCGGGCGCCTGTATTAGTCCCAGCTACTCCGGAGGCTGAGGCGGGAGAATGGTGTGAACCCGGGAGGCGGAGCTTGCAGTGAGCTGAGATCTGGCCACTGCACTCGAGCCTGGGCGACAGAGTGAGACTCCGTCTCAAAAAAAAAAAAAAAAAAAGAAAAGAAAAACTAGGCCGGGCGCGGTGGCTCACGCCTGTCATCCCAACACTTTGGGAGGCCGAGGCGGGTGGATCACGAGGTCAGGAGATCCAGACCATCCTGGCTAACACGGTGAAACCCCGTCTGTA
>NC_065598.1:1020000-1045000 GCF_024542745.1 Macaca thibetana thibetana
TATAATGAATAACATTGAATCGTGTACTTAAAAATCTCGAAGACAGACCGGGCGCGGTGGCTCATGCCTGTAATCCCAGCACTTTGGGAGGCCGAGGCAGGCAGATCACGAGGTCAGGAGATCGAGTCCATCCTGGCTCATACGGTGAAACCCCGTCTGTACAAAAATAAAAATACAAAAAATTAGCCGGGCATGGTGGCAGGTGCCTGTAGTCCCAGCTACTCACAGAATGGTGTGAACCCCAGAGGTGGAGCTTGCAGTGAACCGAGATCGTGCCACTGCACTCCAGCCTGGGCAACAGAGTGAGACTCCATCTCAAAAAAAAAAAAAAAGTCTTGAAGACAGTGGATGTTAAGTATTCTCACCACAAACACACAAACAGATCATGTCCGGCCGCCGGTGGGCCTGGAATCCCTGCACTTTGAGAGGCCGAGAGAAGGGATCACTTGAGGTCAGGAGTTCAAGACCAGCCTGATCAACACAGTAAAACCCCATCTGTTTTAAAAATACAAAATTAGCAGGGCGTGGTGGTGCATGCCTGTAATCCTAGCTACTTGGGAGGCTGAGGCGGAAGAATTGCTTGAACCCAGGAGACTGAGGTTGCAGTGAGGTTGTAGCTGGGACTACAGGCGCCCATGACCATGCCCGTCTAATTTTTTGTATTTTTAGTAGAGACAGGGTTTCACTTTAGCCAGGATGGTCTCGATCTCCTGATGTTGTGATTTGCCCGCCTCGGCCTCCCAAAGTACTGAGATTGCAGGCCTGACGCCTGGCTTATTTTTAAAAAATTTTTTTTTGTAGAGATGGGGTCTGGCTACGTTGCCCAGTGTGGTCTCAAACTCCTGGGCTCAGTTTTCCCACCTAAACCTTCTAAACTTCTGAGATGACAGATGTGAGCCACCATGCCCTACCATTTTTTTTTTCTTTTGGTAAAATTCACAGAACATAAAATTAACCATTTATTTCACTTTATTTTATTTTATTTATTATTTTTTTATTTGAGACGGAGTCTCACTCTGTTGCCCAGGCTGGAGTACAGTGGCACGATCTCGGCTCACTGCAACCTCTGCCTCCCAGGTTCACACCATTGTCCTGCCTCAGCCTCCCGAGTAGCTGGGATTACAGGCACCCATCACCATGCGTGGCTACTTTTTTAAATTTTTAGTAGAGACGGGGTTTCACCGTGTTAGCCAGGATGGTCTCGATCTCCTGACCTCGTGATCCGCCCGCCTCGGCCTCCCAAAGTGCTGGGATGACAGGCGTGAGCCACCGCGCCCGGCCAAAACTAACCATTTTAAAGGATGTGATTCAGTGCCATTGAGCACATTGACAAGACTGCACAATCGTCACTGCTGTCTCTGCTTCCACACATTCTCCTCATCTAAAAGGACTCTCTGTACCCATTAAGCATGAATTCCCAATCCCTGCTCCCCAGTCCCTCACAACCACAAATCTACTCTCTATTTGTATGGATCTGCCTCTTCTGGACATTTCATAGAAATGGAATCTTACAAAGTGTGTCCTTCTGTGTCTGGTTTCTCTCACTGAGCGTGATGTCCTCAAGGTTCATCCATGCGGCAGCCTGTGTCATTCCTTTTTCAAGGCTGTATAGCATCCCATTTTCATGGCTGCATAGTATTCCATTGCATGGCTGTGTAGTATTCCATTGCAGGGATTTATCCTGCATATCCACTCCTATGTGCATAGATATTTGAGTTGTTTCCACCTTTCCGCTATTGTGTGCTGCTATGCGTATCCCTAAGTGGTTCTGCCTCTTGATAGATTTAATTTAAAAACAATAAACAACCATCAAGTGTTTTCCTCCTGAGTTGCAGGTCACAGGGATGCTTGCCTGGAATCCTACAAAGTGTGGCCTTCTGTGTCTGGCTTCTCTCACTGAGCGTGATGTCCTCAAGGTTCATCCATGCGGTAGCCCGTGCCAGAACCTCATTCCTTTTTCAAGGCTGCATAGTATTCCATTTTCATGGCTGTGTAGTATTCCATTGCATGGATTTATCCTGCATATCCACATTCCTATGTGCATAGATAGATTTAATTTAAAAACAATAAACAACCATCAAGAGTTGTTTCCCTGGAATCCCAAAGTTTCCGCTATTGTGTGTCTGGTTCTATGCGGTAGCGTATCCCTAAGTGGTTTCCATGCCTCTTGATAGATTTAATTTAAAAACAATAAAAAAACAATAAACAACCATCAAGTGTTTTCCTCCTGAGTTGCAGGTCACAGGGATGCTTGCCTGGACTTCTACAAAGTGTGGCCTTCTGTGTCTGGCTTCTCTCACTGAGCGTGATGTCCTCAAGGTTCATCCATGCGGTAGCCCATGCCAGAACCTCATTCCTTTTTCATGGCTGCATAGTATTCCATTTTCATGGCTGTGTAGTATTCCATTGCATGGATTTGTCCTGCATATCCACTCCCATGTGCATAGATATTTGAGTTGATTCCACCTTTCCGCTATTGTGTGCTGCTATGTATATTCCTAAGTTGTTCTGCCTCTTGATAGATTTAATTTAAAAACAATAAACAATCATCAAGTGTTTTCTTCCTGAGTTGCAGGTCACAGGGATGCTTGCCTGGACTTCTACAAAGTGTGGCCTTGTGTGTCTGGCTTCTCTCACTGAGCGTGATGCCCTCAAAGTTCATCCATGCGGTAGCCTGTGCCAGAACCTCATTCCTTTTTCATGGCTGCATAGTATTCCATTGCATGGCTGTGTAGTATTCCATTGCATGGATTTATCCTGCATATCCACTCCCATGTGTGCATCGTTCTGCCTCTTGATACATTTAATTTAACAAGAAGAAACAACCATAAAATGTTTTCCTCCTGAGTTGCAGGTCACAGGGACGCTTAATCAAGACCCCAGAACCGAGTCTATAAGGGAGTGAAATTGGTAGCCTGGGCCTCCTGTAGCCAGTACTTTGGGTTTTTTGTTTTGTTTTGTTGTCTTCAAAGATTTTAGTGCCAACCTCTGCAGAAAAACAGCACCCCTAGATGAGGAGGATCAGATAGGGTTGGCGATGCAGAAAGTTGGAGGGTGTGGTCCTTCCTCTTCCCGTACCACCTTTGCAGTCAACAACGGACCTACCCAGGGCTGAAGACAGGCGGGGAGACAACCGGGTTACTCAGAAAAGCCTCACGAGAAGGGAAAGGCGGTGTTTACACAGCCCCGGCAGGGTTCTGGTGTCCATGCCTCCCAGGGACAGGGTTCCTGTGAAAGTCATTGTGAAGTATGTTTGCCAGGCACTGGGTCCCAGGACTGCTCCAGTGTCCGGGTCTTTATGGCATGGATGAGAAAGCGTGGCCATCTCTGTTTTCCCCATACACATTCTCTACGTATTGCATCTGGCCCCGAACACCAACTCAAGAGGGCCCTGGTAGCGTCAGCTTCAACCCTGACCCTCCCTGCAAGTGGATTATTCTTCCCATTCCCTCATTTGCTGGGGCTGGAACCTTCATGTTTCAGGACAGTGTCTTGGTTCTTATATGTTGCTATCATGAAATACCATAGCCTGAGGGCTTTATCAACAGCAGGCAGTTATATCTCATGGTTCTAGAGGCTGGAAGTCCAAGGTGAAGACGTGGCAGAGTCAGCGTCTGGTGGTCTATGAACCAGTGGCTTCCTGGTCCATAGATGGCGCCTTCTTGCCGTGTCTGACATGGTGGAGGGGGTAAAGGAGCTCTCTGGGGCCCCTTTTTATTTTATTTTATTTTATTTTATTTTATTTTGTTGTCGTCGTTGTTATTTTAGTTTTTTGAGATGGAGTGTCGCTCCATCACCCAGACTGGAGTGCAGTGCTGTGATCTCAGCTCACTGCAGCGTCCACCTCCAGGGTTCACACCATTCTCCTGCCTCAGCCTCCCGAGTAGCTGGGACCACAGGAACCTGCCACCGCGCCTGGCTAATTTTGTTTTCGTATTTTTATTTATTTATTTATTTATTTAGAGACAGAATTTCGCTCTTTTTGCCCAGGCTGGAGTGCCGTGGCGCGATCTCAGCTTACCGCAACCTCCGCCTCCCAGGTTCGAGCGATTCTCCTGCCTCAGCCTCTCGAGTAGTTGAGATGACAGACGTGCACCACCACGCCCGGCTAATTTTTGTACTTTTCGTAGAGATGAGGTTTCGCCGTGTTGGCCAGGCTGGTGTTGAACTCCCGACCTCAGGTGATCCGCCCGCCTCGGCCTCCCAAAGTGCTGGGATTGCAGGCGTGAGCCACCGCGCCCGGCCTGCTGGTTTTATAAGTGTCTGACGGTTCTCCCTCCACACGCTCTCTCTCTGCTACCACCTTATGAAGAAGGTGCCTGCTTCCCGTTCGCCCTCCGCCATGACTGTAAGTTTGCTGAGGCCTCCTCAGCCATGTGGACCTGTGAGTCAACACGGCCTCTTTCCTTTATCAATTACCCAGTCTCAGGCCAATCTTTATAGCAGGGTGACCACGGACTAACACGGCAGGCTCAGAACAGAGACCCCCATCCCAGGAAAGAGATACGGAATGCCAGGCTGGGGTTCTGTGGGACCTTGGAATGGAATCTGTCGTGAGAAAGGAAATCATGCCATTAGAAGGAAACAGACTTTGAGATCCACCAGGCCTTTGGGCCAATGGCATAACCATTCCGAGTGATTTTTATTTTATTTTGTTTTTTTGAGACAGAGTCTCACTGTGTCATTCAGGCTGGAGTGCAGTTGTGTCATCTTGGGGCTCTCTGCAACCTCCGCCTCACAGGTTCAAGTGATTATTCTGCCTCAGCCTCCCGAGTAGCTGGGGTTACAGGTGCATGCCACCGCACCTGGCTAATTTTTGTATTTTTAGTAGAGACGGGGTTTCATCATGCTGGTCAGGCAGGTCTCAAACTCCTGATCTCAGGTGATCTACCCATCTCGGCCTCCCAAAGTGCTGGGATTACAGGCATGAGCCACTGTGCCTGGCCTTTTTTTGGTTTTGTTTTTTGTTTTGGTTTTTTTGAGACAGAGTCGTGCTCTTGTTGCCTAGGCTGGAGTGCAATGGCATGATCTTGGCTCACTGCAACCTCCACCTCCCAGGTTCAAGCAATTCTCTCACCTCAGCTTCTCAAGCAGCTGGGGTTACGGGCGCCCGCCCCAGTGCCTGGCTAATTTTTTGTGTTTTTTTTTTTTTTGAGACAGAGTCTCGCTCTGTCGCCCAGGCTGGAGTGCAGTGGCCGGATCTCAGCTCACTGAAAGCTCCGCCTCCCGGGTTCCCACCATTCTCCTGCCTCAGCCTCCCGAGTAGCTGGGACTACAGGCGCCCGCCACCTCGCCCGGCTAGTTTTTTGTATTTTTTTAATAGAGATGGGATTTCACCGGGTTAGCCAGGATGGTCTTGATCTCCTGACCTCGTGATCCGCCCGTCTCGGCCTCCCAAAGTGCTGGGATTACAGGGTTGAGCCACCGCGCCCGGCCAATTTTTTGTATTTTTAGTAGAGATGGGGTTTCACCATGTTGGTCAGGCTGGTCTCGAACTCCTGACCTTAAGTGATCCCCCACCTCCCCTCGGCCTCCGAAAGTGCTGGGATTACAGGCACGAGCCACCATGCCCGGCCCCGAATGTCCTTGTAACACGAGCGTTTTTTGATGACAAAAAGTCCGTGCATCCAGCTGGCACATCAGAGCCCAGTAACTGTCAGCGACCGATACCACCTCACTCAGACCAGGAACGGCTCCGAAGCATCATACCCCCAAAATACACTTGGCCTCTCATCCCGCAAGCAGCCACCAGCCTTTCGCTACAATAGGCTTGGCCCTCAATCCTGCAAGGTTAAGAGGATGATGGTGCACACGGAAGGGTAAGAATTCATCTCCTAAGACAACGATCCCAGAGGCTCGGTGAGACCTGCGTCCCCCAAACACCCCCAGGGTGACCTGCAGCGTGGCGCCCGACAGGCCACACACAGTCACATCCATCTCCTCTGCTGCCCCTGGTTCACAGGAAACCAGCTCAGCCCACGATGTCCATCCTTCACTTGTCTCCGAGGGATGGCTCTGAGGCAGGTCCCACACGATCCCTCAAAGGTCTCAGCATGATGGACCCTTGGGTGGTTCTTTGGACCCCATTCATGCTGTGTTCTCTTCTTCCTCTTTCTTTTGTATTCCCCGTCTCCATCCATGCCCAGAATCGTTTTTTGTTTTGCTTTTTTGAGATGGAGTTTCACTCTTGTTGCCCAGGCTGGGGTGCAATGGCGTGATCTGGGTTCACTGCAACCTCCGCCTCCCGGGTTCAAGGGATCCTCCTGCCTCAGCCTCCCGAATAGCTGGGATGACAGGCACGTGACACCACATTTGGTTAATTTTTGTATTTTTAGTAGAGACGGAGTTTCACCATGTTTGTCAGGCTGATCTCGAACTCCTGAGCTCGTGATCCACTTGCCTCGACCTCCCAAAGTGCTGGGATGACATGTGTGAGCCACCACACCCAGCATTTTTTTTTCTTTTCTTTTCCTGAGTCTAAGTTTCACTCTGTCGCCCAGGCTGGAGTGCAATGGCACGATCTCGGCTCACTGCAACCTCCGCCTCCTGGGTTCAAGTCATTCTCCTGCCTCAGCCTCCCGAGTAGCTGGGATGACAGGTGCACACCACCACACAGGACTAACTGTTGTATTTTTAGTAGAGACAGGGTTTCGCCATGTTGGTCAGGCTGGTCTCAAACTCCTGACCTCAAGTGATCCACCCACGTCGGCCTCCCAAAGTGCTGGGATGACAAGCATGAGCCACCGCTCCCGGCCGACACCCAGGATTTTGCTCAGGGCGTGTTGCAGGAAGAGTTGAGACTACAGCCCTCCACATCCTAACCTTCCTCGTATCTTCAAAGACCCTATTAGCAAATAAGCTTCCTTTCTCACCTTCAGAGCACGAACCTGCAATTATTTTAAAGGGCGTATGGGAAGCAGCATTGAATATCCTCCCCATCCCTAAACCAACGGCTGCAGATAGAATCACGTCTCCACACCTGGCCTGCACGGATGTGCTTGGATTTCAGGACTGGCATTCTATTTCTGGGACGGTCTAGGCCTCCCAGGCCTGGGTGAACAGCCCCCGAAAACTTCACGGTGTGCTCAGCCCCGAAACGTTGCGTATGCAGCAGAGAAGCTGATACAATGGCTCGGACCCCACCGCAGCTCCAGGCCGCCTTGTCCATCTGTCCCTTGCGTGGGCACCTTGTGAGGGCAGCTGCCAACAGCCTGGTTTCCCAGGGCAGACGTGGGGACCTGGCCGGGGCTGCTATTTCTGTCCCTCTCTTCCTCCAGGGCCCGTCAGTTTTCCGTTCCACTCTCAACATCAGGCCCTCAGCTCTCCCGGGACATGAACGCATCCTGTTCCTGGTTTCCTTCAGAGAAACAGCCCCAAATGACCTCACGGCGGTCACTAAACCCACCGGGGTTCAGCCGGCGTCCTCAGATCAAGCTCAGATCGGCTCAGACACCTTCAAACGCCATGTCAGAGAAATGAGCACATTCTTCCCTGCAACCTGCAACCCGGACTCACAAAACATGACGCATGGTCCCCACGAGATGCAGACATGAGCCTGAGCTATCGACATCGGTCTGTAGCACCCGGCCTGAGGGTCTGTAGCTGCCCCACAGAGAGGTCAAGCAGGTGGACAGCTACGCACAGCCGTCGTCCCAGAAACTAAGAGGGAATTCCTCCTGCCTACTGGGTTTTCCGCTCTGACATTGGTCTCCCTAGGCCTTCAGCCTGGAGCTCCCACCCTCAGCTGTCCTGGGTCTCAGGCCTTCAGCCTGGAACTCACACCCTCGGCTGTCCTGGGTCTCAGGCCTTCAGCCTGGAGCTCCCACCCTCAGCTGTCCTGGGTCTCAGGCCTTCAGCCTGGAACTCACACCCTCAGCTGTCCTGGGTCTCAGGCCTTCAGCCTGGAGCTCCCACCCTCGGCTGTCCTGGGTCTCAGGCCTTCAGCCTGGAACTCACACCCTCGGCTGTCCTGGGTCTCAGGCCTTCAGCCTGGAGCTCCCACCCTCGGCTGTCCTGGGTCTCAGGCCTTCAGCCTGGAGCTCCCACCCTCGGCTGTCCTGGGTCTCAGGCCTTCAGCCTGGAGCTCCCACCCTCGGCTGTCCTGGGTCTCAGGCCTTCAGCCTGGAGCTCACACCCTCGGCTGTCCTGGGTCTCAGGCCTTCAGCCTGGAGCTCCCACCCTCAGCTGTCCTGGGTCTCAGGCCTTCAGCCTGGCGCTCACACCCCTCGGCTGTCCTGGGTCTCAGGCCTTCAGCCTGGCGCTCACCCCTCGGCTGTCCTGGGTCTCAGGCCTTCAGCCTGGAGCTCCCACCCTCGGCTGTCCTGGGTCTCAGGCCTTCAGCCTGGAGCTCCCACCCTCGGCTGTCCTGGGTCTCAGGCCTTCAGCCTGGAGCTCCCACCCTCGGCTGTCCTGGGTCTCAGGCCTTCAGCCTGGAGCTCCCACCCTCGGCTGTCCTGGGTCTCAGGCCTTCAGCCTGGAGCTCACACCCTCGGCTGTCCTGGGTCTCAGGCCTTCAGCCTGGAGCTCACACCCTCGGCTGTCCTGGGTCTCAGGCCTTCAGCCTGGAGCTCCCACCCTCGGCTGTCCTGGGTCAGGCCTTCAGCCTGGAGCTCACACCCTCGGCTGTCCTGGGTCTCAGGCCTTCAGCCTGGAGCTCCCACCCTCGGCTGTCCTGGGCCTCAGGCCTTCAGCCTGGAGCTCACACCCTCGGCTGTCCTGGGCCTCAGGCCTTCAGCCTGGAGCTCACACCCTCGGCTGTCCTGGGCCTCAGGCCTTCAGCCTGGAGCTCACACACCCTCGGCTGTCCTGGGCCTCAGGCCTTCAGCCTGGAGCTCACACACCTCGGCTGTCCTGGGCCTCAGGCCTTCAGCCTGGAGCTCACACCCTCGGCTGTCCTGGGCCTCAGGCCTTCAGCCTGGAGCTCACACCCTCGGCTGTCCTGGGCCTCAGGCCTTCAGCCTGGAGCTCACACCCTCGGCTGTCCTGGGTCTCAGGCCTTCAGCCTGGAGCTCCCACCCTCGGCTGTCCTGGGTCTCAGGCCTTCAGCCTGGAGCTCCCACCCTCAGCTGTCCTGGGTCTCAGGCCTTCAGACTCAGACGGGAGCTCATACTCTTGGCTCTTCTGGGTAGAAATTCAGACTCAGACTGGAATTCACACCCTTGGCTCTTCCAGGTCTCCAGCTTTTCACACAGCAGATTGCGGGACACCTCAATCTCCGTAATATTATGAGTTTATTTCCTCCAAGAACTCTCATATATTATAGAGTTGTTAAAATACATATGTGTGTATTGATAAATATGTAAATATGTATAGAATATATAAATATTTATAAATTATATAAAAGAAATACATTTGCCTATGTCCTCATCTACCTAAAGATATAGACAATAAAACACATATATTTATATATATAAACCTTGCACGCCCAGATAAAAATGGATCTCTTATGTATATATAAAAATATATTCTATTGGTGCTTTTCTCTGGAGAACACTAACTCATGTAACGATATATCTTTTTTTTGGGGGGTAAACAATTTTATTTTTTTAAATTTTATGCCGCAAAATTATATCATGCACATTCACAAATAAGAAACTTGTCTTTAGGACATTAACCATTGGAAGTTTTCACCCGACTCACATACTTTTTCCTTTTAAGTTGCTATTGGGTTAACTGATATTTAGCATTTGCTCTGAAGTTTGGTAAAACGTGTCATCAATCTGTTACGAGAGAATTCACATCTTTTGCTAAGTGTTCTCTGGGCTTGCACGTACTCTTGACCAAACAAAACACCCCCTGGCTCCATACTCTAAACTATCTTTGTAGCCTACGTTATAAGATGGGGAAAGTCAAGAGAAATCTTTGTTTTGAGACGGAGTCTCACTCTGTCACCCAGGCTGGAGTGCAGTGGTGCAATCTCGGCTCACTGCAAGCTCCGCCTCCCAGGTTCCCGCCATTCTCCTGCCTCAGCCTCCTGAGTAGCTGGGACTACAGGCACCTGCCACCACGCCCAGCTAATTTTTGCACTTTTAGTAGAGACTGCAACCTCTGCTCCCAGGGTTCAAGCGATTCTCCTGCCTCAGCCTCCCGAGTAGCTGAGATTACAGGTGTCCGTGACCACACCTGGCTCATCTGTGTATTTTTAGTAGAGACAGGATTTCACCATGTCGGCCAGGCTGGTGTCGAACTCCTGACTTTGGGAAATCTGCGCACGTGGGCCACCCAAAGTCCTGGGATTACAGACATGAGCCACCACTCCCGGCCTTTATTTTATTTTAGATTCTGGGGATGCATACGCAGGTTTGTTACAAGATATATTGTGTGATGCTGAGATTTTGGGTATGAATATCTATCTATGACTTAGTTACTGAGCTTAGCACCCAAAAGGTAGTTTTTCAGCCGTTTTTCTCCCTCCCTCCCCTTTCTAGGAGTCTCCAATACCTGTTGTTCTCACCTTTTTTTTTTTTCTGAGATGGAGTTTTCACTCTTGTCGCCTAGGCTGGAGTGCAGTGGCGCGATCCTGGCTCACTGCAAGCTCCGCCTCCCGCGGTTACGCCATTCTCCTGCCTCGGCCTCCCGAATAGCTGGGATTACAGGTGCCCACCACCATGCCCGGCTAATTTTTGTATTTTTAGTAGAGGCGGGGTTTTGCCATGTTGGCCAGGCTGGTTTCGAACTCCTAACCTCAAGTGATCCTCCCACCTCAGCCTCCCAAAGTGCTGGGATGACAGGCCTGCGCCACTACACCTGGCGACCTTTTTGTATTTTAGTAGAGATGAGATTTCACTGTAGATTTCCTTTCTTCTCTCTGACTCGAACCTGAAATTAATGAAAAATGCCACCGAAAGATAAAATGTTAAAATGGGCATCCCATGTGTTGGCAAAACACACCTGCTCCTGAAAAATAATAACAGGGAACCGGGTGCGGTGGCTCACGCCTGTAATCCCAGCACTTTGGGAGGCCGAGGCGGGCGGATCACAAGGTCAGGAGATCGAGACCAGCCTGGCCAACATGATGAAACCCCGTCTCTACTAAAAATACAAAAAATTAGCCAGACGTGGTGGCGGGCATGTGTAATCCCAGCTACTCAGGAGGCTGAGGCAGGAGAATGGCTTCAACCTGGGAGGCGGAGGTTGCAGAGAGCCGAGATCGCGCCACTGCACTCCAGCCTGGACGACAAGAGTGAAACTCTGTCTCAAAAAAAAGACAATTAAAAAAAGCCAACCAATGATAAAATGTTAAGATGAGCATCCCATGTATTGCCCGAATACACCTGCTCCTGAAAACAAACAAACAAACAAACAAAAACAAAAAACAAAAAACAAAAAACAAAAAACAGGGAACTAGGTGCAGTGGCTCACGCCTGTAATCCTAGTACTTTGGGAGACCAAGGCAGACGGATCACGAGGTCAGGAGATCGAGACCAGCCTGGCCAACATAACGAAACCCCATCTATACTAAAAATACAAAAAGTTAGCCGGGTGTGGTGGTGTGCGTGTGTAATCCCAGCTACTTGGGAGGCTGACGCAGGAGAATTGCTTGAACCCGGAAGGCGGAGGTTACAGTGAGCTGAGATGGCACCACTGCACCCCAGCCTGGGCGACAGAGCAAGACTGTGCCTCAGAAAATAATAATAATAATAATAATAATAATAATAATAATAATAATATTCTATCTATTCAATTACAGTTGTCTTTACTTTTTCATTACTTTTAGCCTTTTATCAACACATTGTTTTCGAGATCACATCTTTAATTTTCTTGTTGTTGAGACAGAGTCTCGCTCTGTTGCCCAGGCTGGAGTGCAGTGGCGCGATCTCAGCTCACTGCAACCTCTGCCCCCCGGGTTCACACCATTCTCCTGCCTCAGCCTGCTGAGTAGCTGGGACTACAGGCGCCGCCACCTCGCCCGGCTAATTTTTTTGTATTTTGTAGAGATGGGGTTTCACCATGTCTGTGCCCGGCTAATTTTTGTATTTTGTAGAGATGGGGTTTCACCATGTTGGCCAGGCTGGTCTCAAACTCCTGACCTCAGGTGATCTGCCCGCCTCAGCCTCCCAAAGTCCTGGGTTTATAGGCATGCGCCACCATGCCCGGCCTTTGTTTTATTTAAGATTCTGGGGGTACATGTGCAGGTTTCTTACAAAGGCATATTGTGTGATGCTGAGACTTTGGGTATGAATGATCTCATGACCTAGCTACTTAGCTTAGCACCCAGTACGTAGTTTTTCAGCCCTTCATCTCCCTCCCTCCCCTGTCTAGGAATCTGTAATGCCTCTTGTTCCCATCTTTTCTCTTTTCTTTCTTTCTTTCTTTCTTTCTTTCTTTCTTTTTTTTGAGATAGAGTTTTCGCTCTTGTCGCCCAGGCTGGAGTGCAGTGGCACAATCTCGGCTCACTGCAACCTCCGCCTCCCAGGTTCAAGCGATTCTCCTGCCTCAGCCCCCCGAGTAGCAGGAATTACAGGCATCCACCACCACGCCCAGCTAGTTTTTGTACTTTTAGTAGAGACTGCAACCTCTGCTTCCCGGGTTCAAGCGATTCCACTGCCTCAGCCTCCCAAGTAGCTGAAATTACAGGTGTCTGTGACCACGCCCGGCTAATTTTTGTATTTTTAGTAGAGACGGGGTTTCAGTATGTTGGCCAGGCTGGTCTCGAACTCCTGACCTCAGGTGATCCACCTGCCTCGGCCTCCCGCACTGCTGGGATGACAGGCATGAACCACCGCGCCTGGTCTGTTGTTCTCTTCTTTATGTCCATGAGGACCCCATGTTTACCTCCTGCTGATAAGTGAGAACATGCGGCATTTGGCTTTGTGTCTCTGTATTAATTCGCTTTGGAGAATGGCCTCCGGCTGGATCCAAGTTTCTTCAAAGGACATCGTTTCATTCTTTTTCATGGCTTTGTACTATTCTGTGGTGTCTATGCACTCCGTTTTATTATTCTTATTATTTTTATTTATTTATTTTTTATTTATTTGTTTTTGAGACAGAGTTTCGCTCTCGTCGCCCAGGCTGGAGCGCGGTGGTGCCATCTCGGCTCACTGCAACCTCCACCTCCCGGGTTCACACGATTCTCCTGCCTCAGCCTCCCCAGTAGCTGGGATTACAGGCGTCCACCACCATGCCCAGCTAATTTTTGTATTTTTAGTAGGGGACGGGATTTCGCTATGTTGGCCAGGCTGGTCTCGAACTCCTGACCTCAAGTGATCCACCTCCCTTGGCCCCCCAAAGTGCTGGGATTACAGGCATGAGCCCCCACACCCAGGCTGGCTTGAGGGTTTGTACCCTGTCTTTTCCCTGAGCCGTGGTTCAATATTCACTCATTCTTTCGGGGTGACAGATCCTTCCGTCTCAACCTCCTCCTCACACGAATGACAACGGCCCACCATCGCTCCTCACAAGCAAGGATGCCGGAACTCGGGAACCTGGTCCTCAGTCGTGAAACCTGCCAATCCTCAGGGGATGTTGAGGGTATGAACCTCTCCCGTCCGTGACCCAGTGTCAGAGCCGGAATGATCAGTGCCCAAGGTCTGTTGGCTTGTCACAGTCTGGCCGTGTACCAAAGACGTCGCAATTCACACAGCTTTAGAATCTAAAAGGAAACGTGTTCTGGGTTTTTTTTTTTTGGGGGGGGGGTTTGGTTTTGTTTTAATTTCAGAAGAAACAGGAATCTGTTCTGGGGATTGCCACGGCACTTTGCCGCTGGTGACAACGTCGAGGAAAATCATTCTCCCTCTTTTCCTCTCTAGAAAATTCTCAGGGTTTTCTTCGAGTGGGGCCCCCTGGGAGCCAGTGATAGGGAGGTGGGCGGTTAACGGTGCCGCCCAGAGACCGAGCGATGAGCTCAGCCCTGCACACCAGTGTTCAGACAGTTACACAGGAAATTTCACAACAGGCTTCCTTTCCACCTAAGCCTGAGTCGTAACCGTGGTTGTCCGCTCGGAGGTGGAGTTTGCAGAATTTGCATTCGGAGATGATCGTGCCAGCCGGCGGGCCACCCAGCGGGGAGGCTACCCTTGCAACGTTTGCTGGAGAGATGGAACTGGAAGGGCAGCTGTCTGCCACCAGCAAGCACTTTCTTAAGCACTCTGGGTGGCCAGGGCTTGCAAGCTGGTGGCTGACCCTCTGAGTCCTGGGCTCTGAGGCACACGGCCGTCGACTTACGCGTTGGATTCCGTTACCTGGAGAACCTCTGAACTCTCACCTGCTCCTTCTGCCACTGCTTCTGCACGGGTGAGCTGCCGGGCTGGCCGTTTCTTCTTGTTCTGTGTTGTCAAGGGAGACGAGAGGGTCGCTGGGAGGGTCTGTGTGGGGTGAGAACATGGGGGAAGACGGTGCAAACCCCATGAAGTATATTCTTCTCACGCTAGAGGAGACCAGGTGTGCAAATCTGCAAATTCCCTGCGAAGGAGACTTTGCAGAACCGCTTAGCGGGGAAATCCTCACATTTTCCAGGGATGCAAACCACCTTTCCTTTAAAAACTCATTCCATGAACTTTGGGAGGCCGAGGCGGGCGGATCACGAGGTCAGGAGATCGAGACCATCCTGGCTAACAAGGTGAAATCCCATCTCTACTAAAAAAATACATTTAAAAAATTAGCCAGGTGCAGTGGTGGGCGCCTGTAGTCCCAGCTACTCGGGAGGCTGAGGCAGGAGAATGGCGTGAACCCGGGAGGCGGAGCTTGCAGTGAGCCGAGATCGCACCACTGCACTCCAGCCTGGGCCACAGAGCGAGACTCCGTCTCAAAAAAATACATAAATAAATACACACAAAAAACTCATTCCGTGAAATGCAACTCTGTTGAGGTTAACCTGAGAGAGGGTAAGCAGCTGGGGCTGCCGCTCGTAACTCATTTATGCCGGAGGTTGCAGTTTCTTGAATGTTTGCAATCTGACCTTGGCAATGACCTTGAGCTGTGGGCTATAAATAACTCCCGAATGCTTAGCGTTCCCATAATGGAACAGTAGGCATCAAGTCAATGGGTTTGAAAGCCCTGTGGGTGCCTGGATGAGCGTGGTGGCCCCTCGCCACCCCCTCGGTGCCAGGGAGACCCCAGACCCGGGTCTCACCGCCCCCTCAGTCCTCGTTTGCACAGGTCCACTTAGAAACCCTGATTCCTTGGGCTTTTTCAGATCCGTCACTAAAAAGCTGGGAAAAGCCAAGTTCCCACGCGCAGACCTGGTCGAGGGAGATCTGGGAATTCCCAGCCACACACACAAGTGCTGCTGCTGTGGCACCGTATGTCACGTTTCTATGAAGAGGAACCGTGGTCACGCGGCTCTGTTCCCAAAAAGAAAAGGGTATTTTTTGGGGTGTGTGTGTGTGTGTGTGGTTGTTTCTTCCCATGTTGTTATGTTTCCGTAAGGTGAATGCGCACGCGGAAACGCGAGGCCCCTGAGTAAAAAGCACCAAGGAGCTGAAACCCCTGACGAAGCAGGTGCATCTGACCACGCCGTCCAATCTCTCCTTCCTGCTCTGTTCCTCCTTGCATAGCCCACTTGACTTTGGCAAGCAGCACCAGATAGTAGCATGTGTGTGTGTGTATATATAAAATATATATAAATATATATAATATATAATATATAAAATACAGAAATATATTATTATATATAAATATATGATATATTATATATAATATATAAATATAAATATATATTATATATAATTTAAATATATAAGATATATAATATATATTATAAATATATAATATATAAATATATATTATAAATATATATTATATAAATATATATTATAAATATATAATATATATAATATATAAAAATATATAACATAATATATAAATATATAAGATATATAATATATAATATATTATATATGATATATAAATATCTTATATATAAATATAGAAGATATATAAATATATCATATATAAATATCTTATATATAAATATATAAGATATATAAATATATCATATATAAATATATATAAGATATTTAAGATATATAAATATATAATATATATAAATATATAATATATATCTTATATATAAATATATAAGATATATGAATATATAATATATAAATATATATAATATAATATATATAATTTATAATATATAAATATATATAACATATATAAATATATATTATATAATATATAACATATATAAATATATATTATATATAACATATAATATATAAAAATACATAATATATATTATATATATATTTTTTTATGGCGGTGACACACGCCTGTAATCCCAGCACTTTGGGAGGCCAAGGTGGACGGATCACTTGAGGTCAGGGGTTCGAGACCAGCCTGGCCGACATAGTAAAACCCCGTCTCTACTAAAACTATAAAAATTAGGCGGGTGCGGTGGTGCCCACCTGTCCTCCCAGCTACTCGGGACGCTGAGGCAGCAGAATCACCTGAACCTGGGAGACGGAGGTTGCGGGGAGCCCAAGATCCAAGATCGCGCCACTGCACTCCAGCCTGGGTGACAGAGTGAGACTCTGTCTCCAAAAAAAAAAAAAAAAAAAAAGGAAATTATCCCACGTTGCAAAAACAGTACTTTCACTTGGGCACTGTCACACAGATGCCAGTGTCCTGCGTGCACCAGGACGCTGCCACTTTTCCAAATATGGGCGTCCCCGACCCCCAGGGGGACAATGAGGTCAGAGGCTGAGAGAGGGATGCATGGGACTCATCGGACGGTAGGCAACCGTGTCTTTGTAAAAGCAAGTGCGTTTCAGATGCCTTCTGCCAGGTCCCCACCTGGCTGCGCCACTAACATGGACCAAGCTTGGGGTGGGTGGGAGAGATGAGGTCCCCTGGGAGAACCACAGAGACCCTCCCTCCCTCCAGTGCTACCCACACTGCATTTCTGGGTTTGCCACTTAAGGTTCTGGGGGAGAAGTGATGGCTTGGGGTTGATAACAGCAGAGTAGCTATTGCCAGTGGTGAATATGGACAGGTCTGGACTTGGAGAGGCCCCTGGCCTGGGCAGATGGCCCCCTCTTGTCTGAGTCTCTCTCCTGCTGCCCTGTCCTCCAGCCCTGCCTCTCCATCAGCACCTCCTCGTTGGCTGGGCCTGGGCAGGGTCCCCAACCTCCCTCCCACAGCCCCTCTTCTGTCCCTGGAGGCACTGAGGTGGGCGGAGCAGGGTCCAGGGATCCCAGTGTCCACCTGGCTCCCTGCTCTACCTCTCTCGGGCTAGGAGTTTCTGCACGGCCCCCGGGAGACACACGACCCCCTGCAGAAGGTGCAGAAAGAGGGTGGGCGGGATGGGTGCCCCCAAGATTACCCCCAAGGACTGCACTGAGCTCAGGGAACTCCAGGGACGGTTCTGCAGCTCACACTGTCGCTCCCCAGGGACGCAGGATCTGTGTTCATTTAGGACAAAGCAACAGATATATCTGTGTGTGTGTGTGTGTGTGTGTATATTATATATAATTATGTAATATATAAATAATATATAAATAAATATATAGTATATGTAAATATATAATATATAAATAAATAATATGTAAATATATAATATATTTAAATAATAAATATATACATATATAAAAATAACAAATAACATATAAATATATAATATGAAAATAATAAATAATATATAAATATATAATATGAAAATAATAAATATATAAATATATAATATGAAAATAATAAATAATATATAAATATATAACCTATTTAAATAATAAATATATGAATATATAATATGTAAATAATAAATAATATATAAATATATAATCTATTTAAATAATAAATATATAACTATATAATATGAAAATAATAAATAATATATAAATATATAATCTAATTAAATAATAAATACATAAATATATAATATATAAATAATATATAAATATGTAATATATAAATAATATAAAAATATAAAATATATGCATAATAAATCATATATAATCTATTTAAATAATAAATATATAAATATATATAATATATAAATATATGATATATAAATAAAAATATATAAATATATATTTAAATAATAAATATATAATATATAAATAAAAATATAAATATATAATATGTTTAAATAATAAATAGATATACCATATAAATACAAATAATATATAAATATATAATATATTTAAATTATAAATATAAAAATATATAATATTTAAATAATATATAATATATTTAAATAATAAATACATAAATATATATCATATAAATAAGAATAATATGTAATATATTTAAATAATAAATATATAAATATATAACATATAAATAAAACATAATATATAATATATTTAAATAATAAATATATAAATATATAACATATACATATATATTATTTATGGCTCCAACAATCTCTTTCATTGCCTCAAGAAAGCAGTCTTCAGAAAATTTTTTCAGAAGTTGATATGTGTTTTTGTTGGTTAGTTTTACACTTTTTACTTCTATAGGTTTTGGGGAAACAGGTGCTATTTGGTTACACGAGTACGTTCTTTAGTGGTGATGTGTGAGATTTTGGAGTATCCATCACCTGAGCGGTATACACTTGAACCCAATTTGTGGCCTTTTATCCCTCATCCTCTTCCCACTCTTTGCCCTGGAGTTCCCAAAGTCCATTGTGTCATTCTTTTTTTTTCTTTGTTTTCTTTTTTTTTTGAGGTGGAGTTTCACTCTGTTGCCCAGGATGGAGTGCAGTGGCACAATCTCGGCTCACTGCAACCTCCTCCTCCCAGATTCAAGCGATTCTCCTGCCTCAGCCTCCTCCTGAGTAGCTGGGATTACAAGCATGTGCCACCTTGACCGGATAATTTTTGTATTTTTAGTAGAGATGGGGTTTTACCATGTTGGCCAGGCTGGTCTCGAAATCCTGACCTTGTGATCTGCCCGCCTTGGCCTCCCAAAGTGCTGGGATGACAGGTGTGAGCCACCGCGCCCGGCCATTGTGTCATTCTTTTATGCCTTTGCATCCTCATAGCTTAGCTCTCACTTATGAGTGAGAACATACGATGTTTGGTTTTCCATTCCTGAGTTACTTCACTTAGAATAATGGTCTCCAATCTCATCCAGGTGGCTGCAAATGCCGTTCTTTTTCATGACTGAGTAGTATTCCATCATATATATGTGTGTATATATGCACACACGTCTATATATATACACATATGTGCGTATATGTATATACACATATGTGCGTATATGTATATATGCATGCACGCATATATGATGTATATATGCATGTACACATACATGGTGTATATACGCATGTACACACATATATGATGTATACACGCATGTACACACATGTATGATGTACACACGCATGTACACACATATACGATGCATACATGTATGTATACACATATGTATACACATACACACATATATACACACATATATGATGTATATATGTATGTATACATATATGTTTATGTACACATATATACACATACACCCATATGTGTGCATATATACATGCATACACATATGTGTATATGTACATGTGTATGTATACATATGTACACGTTTGTGTGTATATGTATATGTGTATATATACACATGTACACATGTATGTCTGTGTGTATATATACATATATGTGTATGTGCATGTGTGTATATACACATATATGCCTGTAAACATGTGTATATATACACACATATGTATTACCTACACATATATGTACATATGCATATGTTTGTATATCTATATACATATATGTATGCATATGGCACACATCTATATGACTATATATGTGTGTTTGTGTCAGTGCCGGCATTTGTATATATAAATATAGCACAGCTTCTTTATCCACTTGTTGATCCATGGGCGTTTGGGCTGGCTCCACATTTTTGCAGTTGCTAATTGTGCTGCTATAACCATGCGTGTGCAAGTATCTTTTTCGTATGATGAGTACTTTCCTCTGGGTCGATAGCCAATAGTGGGACTGCTGGATCACATGGTAGTGCTACATGTAGCTGTTTAAGGAATCTCCACACTGTCTTCCATACTGGCTGTACTAGTTTACATTCCCACCAGCAGTGTAGACGTGTTCCCTGTTCACCACATCCACGCCAACATCTGTAATTTTTTTATGTTTTGATTAGGGCCATTCTTGCAGGAGTGGGGTGGTATCGCACTGTGGTTTTGATTTGCATTTCCCTGATCTTTCCTGATGTTGAGCGTTTTCTCATGCCCCTGAGCCGGGCTGGGACCTCGAAGGCTGCATTGACGCTTTTGGGCAGATTGCTCTGCTCCAGGGAAAAGGTGCTGGTGCCCTGAGCAGAGGGACGTTGTGGAAGCAGAATGTGTGATTTTCTGGCCAAGGAGGCCTCCATGGGAGGGAGGAATCCCAGGAGACTCTCTATGGCTGGGAAGGGAGTGGCACAGACAGAAGCAGGTGGCAGGTGCCAGGTTGTGTTGGTTTCAGATGATGAGTTGGCAGAGTGACAATACACTGTCCAGGCTCCCCAGGAGTTCATGAGCTGGGGGTGGGCTGAGCATGTGGACCCCTCGGGCTGGGTGCCGTCAGGCTGTGAGGGGAGCCTGGACATTGTTTATGGGAGACTCAGTGAGCAGGGGGATCCCTGAGGGAGAGAGCGTGCAGGAAGACGGGGACCAGGACAGTTCTTGGGGTGGAACCAATTGTGAGACACAAAAGACACAGGCTGTCTGCTGGGGCACTAGTGACATTTGAGGGGGGTATTCCCTGTGGTGGGGCCATCCTGGGGACTGTAGGGTGTTGAGCAGTGTCCGTGGGCTCCAGCCACAAGGTGCCAGGAGCACCCACAGTTGTAACTATTAGAAATGTCTCCAGATATTACTCAATATCTCCAGGTAGCAAAATCACCTGCTTATCTAACACTGTCTTAAAGATAGATGAGAGACAAATTAGATAGATAGATGATAGATGATAGCTAGAGAGATGATAGATAGATAGGTAGATAGATGACAGAGAGAATTGAAAATAGATACATACATAAATTAGATAGCTAGATAGATACATACATACATTCATACATACATAAATTAGATACATACAAGGATAGATAGATAGGTACATACATAGATAGATGGATGCATAGATTAGATAGATGATAGATTAGAGAGATATGTAGATAGATGAGAGATACATAGGATGGATAGATTCATACATACATACATACGTACCTACATGCAGATAGATAACGGTGATGATAGAGAGATAGATTGATAATAGAGATAGATAAAATAGAATAGATACATACATACATAAATTAGATACATACTTACAAAATAGATTAGATAGATACATGCATACATGGATAAATAGATTAGATAGATACATAGATAGATGCATAGATTAGATAGATGATAGATTAGACAGATACATAGATAGATGAGAGATAGATAGGATAGACAGATACACAGATACATGCATGCATAGATATAGATAGATAGATAGATAGATAGATAGATAGATAGATAGATAATGGTGATAATAGATATATAAATAGATAATAGAAATAGATAGATAGATAATGGTGATAATAGATAGATAGATAGATAGATAGATAGATAGATTGATAGATAGATAGATAGATAGATCGATAGATAGATCGATAATAGAAATAGATGATAGATAGATGATAGATAGACAGATAGATAATAGATGATAGATACATAGATAGATGGATGGATGGATGGATAGATTGATAATAGAAATAGATAGATAGATGATAGATAGATAGATAATAGAAATTGATGATAGATAGATAGATGGATAGATATATAGATAGATAATAGAAATAGAAAGATGACAGATAGATGACAGATAGATAGATAATAGAAATAGCTGACAGATAGATCAATAATAGAAATAGATGACAGATAGATCGATCGATCGATAGATAGATAGATAGATAGATAGATAGATAGATAGATAGATAGATAGATAGATAGATACTTAGATAGGTAGATACATGGATACACAGATGGATGACAGACAGAGAGAGAGAGATTCTCTATACTAAAAGCAGGGTCTTTCCACGTCAACACTGTAGACATTTGGGGCCAGGTGATTCTCTGTGGTGGGGCTGTCCTGTGCACTGTAAGGTATTGAGAAGCATCCCTGGCTCCACCCAGCAGATGCCAGGACCACCCCCACAGTTGCGACAACCAGAACTGTCCTCAGACATTACCCAGTGTCCCGTGATGAGAAAAATCACTCCTAGCTGAAACCACTGTCAAACGGTAGACATAAATGATAGAGATAAGAGATAAATGCTAGAAAGGTATAGAGAGATGATAGATAGAGAAGATTAATACATAGGTGTAGGTGCCAGATAGAGAGATAGATAGGATATGTAGATAAATTGATAAATGATAGATAGGATAGATAGGTATAGACAGATAGATAGACACTAACAGAGACTCTCATTCTCAGGCAGGATATCTCAGCCTCAGCACTGCTGACATGTAGGGCTGGAGGATTCTGTGTGTTGAGCCTATCCTCTGCACTATAGGGCATTGAGCATCGTCCCGGGTTCCACCCACCATGCGCCAGACACACCCCCTCCAGTTGTGACACCCCAAACTGCCCAAGGTATAGACAAGCATCCCCACTGGAACAGAATCTCCCGCAATTCTGAACCACAGCATGGGAGGCCGGCAAGATAAGACAAGATGATCCTTCCAGAGATCTGGAAGGAGAAGCAAGACCATGTGCCATCCCCCAGGTCTCAGAGAGAGAATGGGCTGGGTCAAGGGACTGTGGATCACTTCCCTCCATTTCTCCATCTCCTGATGTGCTGTATGCATGCTCTTGTTTCTATAATAAAGTAAGTAGAATTCAAGAGACTCTGTCATTACAAGCCGCAGATGTGTAGATTAAGCAGACATCCCCTGTGCAGATCAGGTCTCAGGGGAAATGGCGGGTTTATTCTCCACCTTTCCAAGACCAAGGGCCCCTCTGTGTGTAAGGTTATTCTCGTCAAACTTGCTTATCTGCCCGAGGACTAAATGCTGGCTTCCACATGTGACATTTTTACTTGCAAAACTGGACCAATGGGGAGCGTCATTCATACTGTCCCATGCAACAAAAGGAACTGAAAAGGTGCAGGAATGAGGAGACTCAAATCCACACTCATTCAAAGAGACTGAAATCCACACTCATGCAAAGAGACTCAAGTCCACACTCATGCAAAGAAACTCAAGTCCGCACTCATTCAGAGACTGAAATCCACACTCATTCAAAGAGACTCAAGTCCACACTTATGCAAAGAAACTCAAATCCACACTCAGAGACTGAAACCCACACGCTTTCAAAGAGACTGAAATCCACACTCATGCAAAGAAACTCAAGTCCACACTCATTCAAAGAGACTCAAAATCACATGCATTCAAAGAGACTCAAATCCACACTCATTCAAAGAGACTCAAGTCTACACTCATTCAAAGAGACTCAAGTCTACACTCATTCAAAGAAACTCAAGTCCACACTCACTCAAAGAGACTCAAACTCACATGCATTCAAAGAGACTCAAGTCCACACTCATTAAGAGAGACTCAAACCCACATGCTTTCAAAGAGACTCAAGTCTACACTCATTCAGAGACTCAAACCCACACACTTTCAAAGCAACTCAAGTCCACACTGATTCAAAGACACTCAAACTCACACACATTCAAAGAGACCCAAGTCCACACTCATTCAAAGAGACTCAAACTCACACGCATTCAAAGACACTCAAATCCACACTCAATCCACAGACCAGAGCCAGCCTCTTGGAAGCACTTGCTCCTCTGGGCTTCCCTGGGATGTTTAAAGTGGTTTTGAAGATGTCCTATGAGGATGAATGCAAGACTTTGAGTTCACACGGTGCTGATGGGCAGCTCCTGGTACTCAGAGCTGTGATGACCTCCTCAAGGGGCAGTTGTGCAACAGTAGCTCTGATGGACTCTCCAGGAAACCACTCTCAGCAAGGAGCCCTGTTATGTGCACACCTGCATGAGCCTCTCAGCCAGTGGTTGAAATGGGCATGTTGCAGACAGCCTCCCGGTGAGATGCAAGAAACGAAACCTGAAGCTCAGTGAAGCTGAAGGCTTCCCAGGCACCAGCTGGTCAGCGAAGGGGCTGTTGTCCATCTACAGTGTCCACATGTCCATCACAAGCTCTTGGCACCAACACAGGCAACTTCTAGCACACTCAGTCTCTTACCCTAGGGTTGGAGGAATTCTGTCTCCAGGTATTTATTTATCACTCATCTGTTCTGGGGCTGGAGGAGAATGAGACTACCCCTGCACTCAGGACAGGGACAGACCAGCAGGTGGCCACATGTGGAATAGAAACAGGAGATACTCCTTCAGTCTCAGCCACAGGGAATGAATGAGCAGGGTCCTTGTAGGGACTGTGACTTTGTAGATGAGAGACCAGAAGAGATTACCATGGCCTCAGTACTGTTTGTTGGATGGTTGAATGGATGGTTGCATAAATAGATGGGTGAATGAATGAGTGAATGAATGAGTGAATGAGTGGATTAGTACACTAGTGAGTGGATGGATGGATATGGAGACAGGTGAATGAACGAGTGGATGAATGGATGGAGGGATGGATGGATGGATGGATGGATAGATGAGTAAATGGATAAGGAATGAATGAGTGGATGAATGAATGAATGAAGGGATGATTGGATGGATGAATGAGTACATGAAAGAATAAATGGATGGATGGATGGTTGGATGAATGAATGGATGGATGAATGGATGGGTAGGTGGATAAGAAATGAATGAATGAATGAGTAGATAAACGAATTAGTGAATGAATGGATGCATTAATAAATGAATGGGTGAATGAATAGTGGATGGATGGATAAGTGGATAGATAAATGGATGGATGGATGGAGGAGTGGGACAGGAATGAATGAATGAATAAATAGATAAATGAGTGAATAAATGGATGTATGAATAAATGAATAGGCAAATGAATAGTGGGTACAGGGATAAGTGGATGGATAAATGGATAGATGGATGGATGAACAGATGGATGGATGAGTGGATGGATAAGGAATGAATGAGTGGC